>NC_091977.1:521117562-521182562 GCF_044704955.1 Pristiophorus japonicus | reverse complement strand
CGTAAGTGGTAGCTTACATGAAATAAACCACAGCCATATCAGCTTAATAACGCACACAGATCTGCAAGCTGACATCTTCCCTAAACCACCACTCGAGACTCATGCAATCTATTCTATCCACAATTTAATGGTTCAGCATTAATTCTACAGCTGTTTTATTAAAAAAAAACTCACAAAGATCCTGTTGTGCTGTCAGGAATATTTTGATGAGTTGTAATGACTAAAGCTCATCGAACTGCAGTTTCAGTTACCTGGACAAACACGGATAACGAATGTGATAACTTGCTTTCTATAACAAACTTCTGACGATTTGGAGCACTTTACTGGGCAGAGTGGGGGCGATGGGGAATAATTGATGCTGAGCAGGAGGGAAAAGGGAAGCCAGAGTTGGAAGAGCAGCAGCATAGTTGAAAAGAAAGGTTTTTGTTTGGGAAAGGTTTGAAAGCTTGGTAGTGCGAGGGGAGAGAGATACGGACGACAAGGGCAGCAAAGCAGAGGAACGATCGCCCATGGTGGAGCACAGGGAGTGGGCAAAAAGTCGGCCTGTGCCGAGAGGAATTCAGAGTTCACAAGGGGGGGAGCAAAGCTGGAAAAGACAGTAGAAGCAGCAGTTGGTGTCAGTGATGGGAGTCCACAGGCATGTAGGTGTTCGGAGAAGCCAGTTGGGATAGCTCAAATTTTGCTGGAGGAGTTTACTAGGTTATAACGTCAGTTGAAGAGAATGAAAGAACTTTCATTTATATAGCACCTTTGACAACCTCAGAACATCCCAAAGCGCTTCGCGGCCAATAAAGTACTTTTTGAAGTGCAGCCACTGTCGTAATGTGGGAAACACGACACCCAATTTGCACACAGCAAGCTCCCACAAAGAGCAATGTGATAATGACCAGATCATCCGTTTTAAGGTGTTGGTTAAGGGATAAATATTGGCCAGGATATGGAGGGGAACTCCCCTGCTCTTGTTCGAAATAGTGCCGTGGGATCTTTTACATCCACCTGAGGGGGAAGAGCTCTCACTCTGATAGACGGCACCTCTGACAGTGCAGCACTCCCGCAGCACTGCACTGGAGTGTCAGCTGAGGTTTTTGTGTTCAAGTCTCTGGGACTTCAACCCGCAACCTTCTGATGCAGGGGTGTGAGTGCTGCCCTCTGAGCCATGGCTGACAATAAGCAGTTGGCGAGTGCAGCAATGGTTTGTGGGATTGACGGAAAGCATAAAAAGGGAAAGCTGGGGCCATTGACATGGATGCGTTACGTTTCAGTTAACGTGGAGGTACAAGAGAAGCTGGGGTTGTTCTCCTTAAGAGTAGAGATTTAATCATAAAGAGTTTGGAGAGAGTAAATAAGGAGAAGCTGTTTCCAGTGGCAGGAGGGTCGGTAACCAGAGGGCACAAATTTAAGTCATTGGCAAAAGAACCAAAGGGGAAATGACCATGTTCCCGTTAAGCTGTGCGGCCGCGCAGTGCTCTGGAGGTCCCGTGCAGGTCGCTCACCGGCTTCACAATGGGAAATACTGTGCACGCGCGGAAATCTGAATGGGCTGAGCAGCCCTTTGAACAGACCGCATACCCCACAAAAAATTAAAGGGAGCATTGGTGATGAAGAGACATTTTTTGATGTGGTAAGTTGCTATTGTCTGGCATGAACTGCCCGAAAAGGTGATGGAAGCAGATTTAATAGTAAATTTCAAAAAAGAATTGGATAAATACTTGAAGTGGAAAAATGTGTAGGGCTCGAGGATTCATTGAATAGCGCTTTCAAATAGCTGGCACAGGCGCGATGGACCGAGAAACCCCCTTCTGTGCTATATGATTCTGTGAGGAAAAACAGGACATCCAACTGCAGAGGTACACTGATCCTTCAGTCTCAGTTGTACACCTGTAAAAGTGACAGGTTTCACTGCAGCAACCGCGAAACACCTGGGGTCAGGTAGATATTGTTACTCTCAACAAAAGAAAAAATGCACCCTCTCACCCGAGAGCAACGTGCATTTATATCGTAGTTTTTAACATCCCAAGGTGCTTCACAGGAGCATTATCAAAGAAATATTTGTCACCGAGCCACATAAGGAGATATTAGGACGGGCAACCAAATGCTTGGTCAAAGGGGTAGGTTTTCATCATCCTCATAGGCAGTCTCTCAAAATCGAGGAAGACTTGCTTCCACTCTAAAAGTGAGTTCTTAGGTGACTGAACAGTCCAATACGGGAATTACAGTCTCTGTCGCAGGTGGGACAGACAGTGGTTGAAGGAACGGGTAGGTGGGTAGGTTTTAAGGAGCAACTTAAAGGGGGAGGGGTAGAGAGGCGGAGAGATTTAGTGAGAGAATTTCAGAGTTTAGGGCCCAGGCAGCTGAAGGCAGGGTCGCCGATGGTAGGGTGATGAAATTCCGGGACGAGCGAGAGGCCAGAATTGGAGGAGCGCAGAGATCTCGGAGGGTTGTAGGGGCAACTGTAATCCGACAAAGGCATCACATCAAATCCTAACGCCGCCCCCCACCCCCCTGCCACACACCATCCCAGGAGTCTGGTCTCCACACAAATGTGCAGCCAAAATCAGGAGCTCAGGACAATGAAACAAGCTGAACCATTAAATCCTGTGTTGCAGTCGTTCACACTTTCTGTTACTTCACAAGACCTCAAGTTTACCCTTCAGCTCAACAACAATAATCATAGAAACATAGAAAATAGGTGCGGGAGTAGGCCATTCGACCCTTCGAGCCTGCACCACCATTCAATAAGATCATGGCTGATCATTCACCTCAGTACCCCTTTCCTGTTTTCTCTCCATACCCCATGATCCCTTTAGCCGTCAGGACCATATCTAACTCCCTCTTGAATATATCTAATGAACTGGCATCAACAACTCTCTGCGGTAGAGAATTCCACAGGTTAACAACTCTCAGGGAACATTAAGACGGATTGCAAAAGTTTCTATAGATATGTAAAGAGAAAAAGGTTAGTAAAGACAAACGTAGGTCCCCTGCAGTCAGAATCAGGGGAAGTCATAACGGGGAACAAAGAAATGGCGGACCAATTGAACAAGTACTTTGGTTCGGTATTCACTAAGGAGGACACAAACAACCTTCCGGATATAAAAGGGGTCGGAGGGTCTAGTAAGGAGGAGGAACTGAGGAAAATCCTTATTAATCAGGAAATTGTGTTGGGGAAATTGATGGGATTGAAGGCCGATAAATCCCCAAGGCCTGATGGGCTGCATCCCAGAGTACTTAAGGAGGTGGCCTTGGAAATAGTGGATGCATTGACAGTCATTTTCCAACATTCCATTGACTCTGGATCAGTTCCTATGGAGTGGAGGGTAGCCAATGTAACCCCACTTTTTAAAAAAGGAGGGAGAGAGATAACAGGGAATTATAGACCGGTCAGCCTGACCTCAGTAGTGGGTAAAATGATGGAATCAATTATTAAGGATGTCATAGCAGTGCATTTGGAAAGAGGTGACATGATAGGTCCAAGTCAGCATGGATTTGTGAAAGGGAAATCATGCTTGACAAATCTTCTGGAATTTTTTGAGGATGTTTCCAGTAGAGTGGACAAGGGAGAACCAGTTGATGTGGTATATTTGGACTTTCAGAAGGCTTTCGACAAGGTCCCACACAAGAGATTAATGTGCAAAGTTAAAGCACATGGGATTGGGGGTAGTGTGCTGACATGGATTGAGAACTGGTTGTCAGACAGGAAACAAAGAGTAGGAGTAAATGGGGACTTTTCAGAATGGCAGGCAGTGACTAGTGGGGTACCGCAAGGTTCTGTGCTGGGGCCCCAGCTGTTTACACTGTACATTAATGATTTAGACGAGGGGATTAAATGTAGTATCTCCAAATTTGCGGATGACACTAAGTTGGGTGGCAGTGTGAGCTGCGAGGAGGATGCTATGAGGCTGCAGAGTGACTTGGATAGGTTAGGTGAGTGGCCAAATGCATGGCAGATGAAGTATAATGTGGATAAATGTGAGGTTATCCACTTTGGTGGTAAAAACAGAGAGACAGACTATTATCTGAATGGTGACAGATTAGGAAAAGGGGAGGTGCAAAGAGACCTGGATGTCGTGGTACATCAGTCATTGAAGGTTGGCATGCAGGTACAGCAGGCGGTTAAGAAAGCAAATGGCATGTTGGCCTTCATAGCGAGGGGATTTGAGTACAGGGGCAGGGAGGTGTTGTTACAGTTGTACAGGGCCTTGGTGAGGCCACACCTGGAGTATTGTGTACAGTTTTGGTCTCCTAACCTGAGGAAGGACATTCTTGCTATTGAGGGAGTGCAGCGAAGGTTCACCAGACTGATTCCCGGGATGGCGGGACTGACATATCAAGAAAGATTGGATCAACTGGGCTTGTATTCACTGGAGTTCAGAAGAATGAGAGGGGACCTCATAGAAACGTTTAAAATTCTGACGGGGTTAGACAGGTTAGATGCAGGAAGAATGTTCCCAATGTTGGGGAAGTCCAGAACCAGGGGACACAGTCTAAGAATAAGGGGGAAGCCATTTAGGACCGAGATGAGGAGTAATTTCTTCACCCAGAGAGTGGTGAACCTGTGGAATTCTCTACCACAGAAAGTTGTTGAGGCCAATTCACTAAATATATTCAAAAAGGAGTTAGATGAAGTCCTTACTACTAGGGGGATCAAGGGGTATGGCGAGAAAGCAGGAATGGGGTACTGAAGTTGCATGTTCAGCCATGACCTCATTGAATGGCGGTGCAGGCTCGAAGGGCCGAATGGCCTACTCCTGCACCTATTTTCTATATTTCTATGTTTCTGAGTGAAGAAGTTTCTCCTCATCTCGGTCCTAAATGGCCTACCCCTTATCCTTAGACTGTGACCCCTGGTTCTGGACTTCCCCAACGCCGGGAACATTCTTCCTGCATCTCACCTGTCTAAACCCGTCAGAATTTTATGTTTCTATATGAGATCCCCTCTCATCCTTCTAAACTCCAGTGAATACAGGTCTAGTCGATCCAGTCTCTCCTCATATGTCAGTCCTGCCATCCCGGGAATCAGTCTGGTGAACCTTCGCTGCACTCCCTCAATAGCAAGAACTTCCTTCCTCCGATTAGGAGACCAAAACTGAACACAATATTCCAGGTGAGGCCTCACCAAGGCCCTGTACAACTGCAGTAAGACCTCCCTGCTCCTACACTGGTGTGCTTCTTCGTAATTTAAAATGAAAATTTGAGTAGTTCACGTTGCTGGTGTTCCCACCCACCCCACAAAGACAGGCGAGAGATACCACAGAACTATCTCTGCTCATCGCTGGGCAACATGCAGGAGCAACCATTTTTGGAACAGTCTTTACTCTTTTTTAAAAAAAACAATTATTTCTTTGAACTTAATTCTGGAACCGCACACACATACACACGAAATGGGTTAGCAATAGTTTCTAAACCAGCCTTACTGGTAATAGCATCTCACACTCGAAATGAAGCAGAGACGTGTTAAGCATTACTTGTGTGAATGTATAACGGTTAAGACAGCGATTAAACTATCATTTTCACAGGAAACGTAGCGTGTCATTGGTTTCACTTCTCAAAACACTTTCACCAGTATCCTTTCAAAGTACCTTGGAATAACATCCTGCTTTTTAATCTCCCTCTCCGCAAAACCTTTCCAGCTTTCCTGTCAGTGAGAGGAAGTGTAGCTGATGGCTTCTCTAAAGTTCCGACATGATTGTCCATTTAAAGCAGGGGCAGGCATCTAAACACGTTTAAAACGCCGAAATATGATTCAAAAATGTACTCGGCATTACCTCAAACTGTTAAACCCATAGGGCTAGATTTTCAGTTTTCCGCGAAAACGGTAGTTTTCCGCCAAAATTACCGTTTTCGCTGCGCTACTGTTTTTAGGCCTAACTTTCGGCCTTTACATCGGTAAAGACAGTGTTGCACGAGGATTCGCGGTATAAACCGCAAGTTTCGGCAACTTCAGTCCGGGGGGGCCGGTAGCACTGCGAGAGAGGCCTTCGGGGGGGGGGGGGGGGTGGGAGGGGATTCAAAAAACGTTCACAAAACCCTCACCTACTAAATCACTGAGAAATAATTTAAAAATAAAAACTTTATAACTTACCTTTTTGCAGGTCTTACTACTGACCGCTGCTGGCAGGGCTGCAGTGACAGGTTTGACCCCGTCAGTATTCTGGGCACGGCGTACGGATCCGGAGAGAGCCGAAAGTGTGACACAAACACAATCCGTGGCGTTGCACGTCGGCGCACCTCTCCCCGGCGGCACGTGGCAGCGCCGCCGCAAACAGGTCACCGAGGATCCCGCCAACGGTTTAAACCGCACGGGGGTCAAATCGCGGCCAAAACCCGGTCGCAAAGTTGACAAAAATCCAGCCCATTATATCCCCGTGGAAAGACAAACGGTTAATTTTCACTTCCACCGATACTTTTAACTCGCTTATTTATTGTATTCGCCCAGATAATTTTTCTCTATCTCTGTTCATTTTCCTTAGATATATTGTATGCAATCAATCCTAAGTTTTTTTTAAATAACCGAGTCTTTGTTTAACAAGGAGAGGCAGGTGTGAAGGGGTGAAATATTTTTTTTTTTGCCCTCAGTTTCAACAATAAACACGGAAAAGATTGTGTATGGCACAAAGCTCCCTTCACAATACACCTTAAACCTCCCCGCCACCCACCAAAGGAATATGGGAATCGGAGCAGGCCATTTTGCCCCTGGAGCCTGTTCCGCCATTCAATGAGTGATCTAACTCCACGTACCCAGCTTTGCCCCACATCCCTCAATAATCCTGGTTAATAGAAATCTATCAATCTCAGATTTAAAATTAACAATTAACCTAGCATTAATTGCAGTTTGTGGAAGACAATTCCAAACATCTACCACCCTTTGTGTGTAGAAGTGTTTTCTAACTTCAATCCTAAAAGGTCTGCCTCTAATTTTTAGACTATGCCCCCTTGTCCTAGAATCCCCAACCTGCAGAAATGGTTTCTCTCTATCTACCCTATCTGTTCCCCTTAATATCCTGAAAACTTCGATCAGATCACCCCATAATCGTTCAAATTCCAGGGAATACAACCTTAGTTAGTGTAATCTCTCCTCGTCCTTGGAGTCCAGGTATCATTCTGGTAAATCTACACCACGCTCCCTCGAAGGCCAATATATCCATCCTACAGTGTGGTGCCCAGAACTGCTCACAGTGCTCCAGGTGTGGTCTGTACAGCTGCAGCATAACTCATCGCCGAGAGCATGCAGAACGCAAGCGCAGGCAGCGGAAGGAGCGTGCGGCAAACCAGTCCCACCCACCCCTTCCCTCCAACCATTGTCTGTCCCACCTGTGACAGAGACTGTAATTCCCGTATTGGACTGTTCAGTCACCTGAGAACTCACTTTTAGAGTGGAAGCAAGTCTTCCTCGATTTCGAAGGACTGCCTATGATGATGACCATAACTTCTACCCCCTTGTATTCTAGCCCTCTAGATATAAAGGCCAGCATTCCATTAGCCTTTTTGATTATTTTCTGTGCCTCACCATGACATTTACATGATTACATACATGGACCCCCAAGTCTCTTTGGACCTCCACTGCTTCTAGCTTTTCACCATTTAGAAAGTACTCTGATCTATTCTTTTTAGGTCCAAAGTGGATGACCTCACACTTGCCTATATTGAAATCCATTTGCTACAGTTTTGCCCATTCACTTAATCTATTGATATCTCATTGTAATGTTATGCTTCCATCTACACTGCCTACAATGCCCAAAACTGCTCACAGTACTCCAGGTGTAGTCTAACCAGGGTTTTGTGTCATTGGAAAACTTGGATATGCAGTTCTCTTTCCCGCCATCTAAGTCATTAATAAATACAGTGAATAGTTGAGATCCTATGTGGGATGCCACTAGTCACATCCTGCCAATTCGAGTACCTGCCCATTATCCCTACTCTCTGTCTCCTGCCGCTCAGCCAATTTCCTAACCAGGTCAATAATTTGCCTTCACCTTTGGCTAACGGTCTCTTATGAGGGACTTTATCAAATGCCTTCTGGAAATCTGTATAAATAACATCCATAGATATTCCCCTGTCCACTACTTTTGGGCTAACTGGTCTATTATTCTCTGGTTTCCCTCTCTCATCTTTCTTAAATAACATAGTGACATGCACTCTTCCAATCGAAAGGGACGGTTCCTGAATCGAGAGAACTTTGGAAGGTTATAGTTCGGGGCTTCTGCAATGTTCTCACCTATTTCCTTTAAAACCCTGGGATGGAAACCAACTGGTCCTGGCCATTTGTCACTGCTTAGTACCAGTTTTTTCTTCATCACTGTTCATTTGCTTACATTAATTTTGGTGAGTTCCCATCCTTGATTCAATATTAGTTTCCTTGGGATAACATTAGAACACGACCTCTTCTCCTATTCTAGGAATCCCGAGTTAAAAGACAGGCAATTTAGTGCTGGATTGTGAGCAGGCATATACTGTGGACATTCATCCGGCTAGATACAGGGCCTAGATTGGCTGAACTCACTTTATTTAGGACCCAAGTATCTAGCGGAGAAAGACACCCAGTCCATCAATTTGAAGCCATAGTTGAAAGTATAATATTATTACCCATTGTGCTACCCTGTACCACCAATGAAGTTTCAAGTGGCAATATCAAGATTCACTTCTTTTTTAATCCAGTGTATAAATACCATTATTCCATTTGATGTTTGATCGATGTATTTTGTTGCTTGTGGCAAATGAGATCTTTCCAAGCCACAAAGCTCTGCCAGGGTTTACAAATGATTTACTCCCAAAATTCCATTGGCATTACTAGCTGAAGAACTGAACTTAGGTATCAGCCAGCCCACTGCTTATTCTATAATAGTGCCCAGATTAGAGTGCTGTATATCAAATGGAATTACTTCTGAAAGTGCAGTGACTGGTTATATAGATAATGGGGCAGCCATTTTGCACACAGCAATTTCCACAATTTTTTGGTGGTGGTATTAGTTGCGGAAGGAATGTTTGGTCAAGATATTGGGAGAACTCCCATACTCTTCTCTGAATAGAGGCTCTGCATTTTAACACCCACCTTAGTCGAACTTCGCATCCACAGAACACAACCTCCAACCGTGCAACACACCCGCAATCATGGCAGTGAAATATCCCTCTCATGTTATGAGCTCAAAGCCCTGGTATGGGACTCAGACCCAAAACCTTCTGACCCAAAGGTGAGACGATCAGCAACCGACAGGAAATGTTGCCTTACAAAAGATGCTCGACAATCCTAACCAGTGAATCACAAGTGTTAGTGAACCACCACAGCCGTGGTTACATCTGTTTTGAAGATGTTCTTGCAAATCCCCTCTCATTTTAATCTTTATTGGGAAAATCTGCAGAGTTTAAAAAAAAAAGTCAAAAGGAAACCAAAGATAGTATCAGATATAACAGTTAACTCTTTGTTAATTAATTCATTCACGGGATGTGGGCGTCACTGGCAAGGCCGGCATTTATTGCCCGTCCCCCATTGCTCTGGAGAAGGTGGTGGTGAGCCACCGCCTTGAACCGCGGCAGTCCGTGTGGTGAAGTTACTCCTGCAATGCTGACTTTGTCGCAGCGGTTTGGTACGACTGAGTGTCTTGCTAGGCCATTTCAGAGGGCAGTTAAGCGTCTGAAGTCACAGACCGGGTACTAAAGGACATTAGTGAACCAGATTTTATGACAATCTGGTAGTTTCATGGTCACCATTACTGATACTAGCTTTCTGTTCCAGATTTATTTAATTAAACGGAATTTAAATTCCCCAGCTGCAGTGGTGGGATTTGCACTCACGTCTCCGGATCATTAGTCCAGGCCTCTGGATTACTAGTCCAGTAACATAACCACTGTGCTACCGCACCCAATGATTGCATAAAAGTAAGTGCAGCGAATTTGGTGCAGACACTGGCCAGTTTCTTACTCAAGAACAATGCAAGAACAGAGTAAAACATATCCAATGACCAGCTTTTTGCTGAAAAGCAAAATAACAAAAAATAAAAATCAGAACCACAAGAATTATCTCCTGTCAGCACATTTGCTAGTTTGCTAAAGCTGTGTTAGCTGTGAATTCCAGTTGCTTGATTTATCTGCTTTAAGCTGCTGTGTTCAAAACCCAAAACAGTCACTCTGTGCCCGTTTGTGACCTTTTGTGCTAACAAAACATAGCAGCGTAAATGTGATGATTATAAACTGGGTAACTAGGACAACAGTCCCCATAGCCGTACCGTTTTTGATTGGGTATACATTATTGCGAAATATTAAAGTTTGTTGCATATTAGGCAAGTGTTCCTAATTTGAGACATAGGCCGAAGGCTTAGAAATTCCAGCCCGTTTTTTTGGGCACGGCATCATTAATTTGCGCAGGATGATGGAAAATAGGCGGGGGGCTGGGATAGGAATTTGAGTAGAACCTGTTTGTGCCCTGCTGGGCCTCTCCGACGCATTGAGGCCTACAAAAGGCCCAACGTGGCGGAGAGGCCCAGCAGGGAGTCGGGAGGCGGAGCGTCAGCGTGGTGAGACCTACAAAAGGCCCAACGCGTCGGCAGGGAGAGAAGGCAAAAAAAGTAGAAAGAAATTGAAAGGTAACATCACAGCCAAGGGGGTAAGTAGTGAGTAGTTTTTCTTTTTCCTTTCTATATCAATAAGTAACATTTAGCATTGTTGTTGCCAAATTAAGTTAATCTAGGGGTTAAGTCATGGCAGGACAGCTCGAACACATGTTATGCTCCTCCTGTGCTATGTGGAAGTCAGGGACGCCTCCGGTGTCCCTGACGACTACGTGTGTGGGAAGTGTATCTGCCTGCAGATCCTAACCGACCACATTGCGGCACTGGAGCTGGAGGTGGATTCACTCTGGAGCATCCACGATGCTGAGAATGACGTGAATAGCACGTTTAGCGAGTTGGTCTTACCGCAGGAAAAGGGTACACAGCCAGATAGGGAATGGAAGACCAGCAGGAAGAGCAGTGCAAGGGAGGTGGTGCAGGGGTCCCCTGCGGTCATCCCCTGTAAAACAGATATACTGCTTTGAGTACTGTTGAGGGGGATGACTCATCAGGGGAGGGCAGCAGCAGCCAAGTCCATGGCACCGTGGCTGGCTCTGCTGCACAGGAGGGCAGGAAAAAGAGTGGGAGAGCGATAGTGATAGGGGTTCAATTGTAAGGGGAATAGAAAAACGTTTCTGCGGCCGCAATCGAGACTCCAGGATGGTATGTTGCCTCCCTGGTGCAAGGATGTCTCGGAGCAGCTGCAGGACATTCTGAAAAGGGAGGGTGAACAGCCAGTTGTCGTGGTGCATATAGGTACCAACGATATAGGTAAAAAACGGGATGAGGTCCTACGAGACGAATTTAGGGAGCTAGGAGCTAAATTAAAAAGTAGGACCTCAAAAGTAGTAATCTCAGAATTGCTACCAGTGCCACTTGCTAGTCAGAGTAGGAATCGCAGGATAGCTCAGATGAATACGTGGCTTGAGCAGTGGTGCAGAAGGGAGGAATTCAAATTCCTGGGACATTGGAATCGGTTCTGGGGGAGGTGGGACTAGTACAAACCGGACGGTCTGCACCTGGGCAGGACCGGAACCAATGTCCTAAGAGGAGTGTTTGCGAGTGCTGTTGGGGAGGAGTTAAACTAACATGGCAGGGGGATGGGAACCTATGCAGGAAGACAGAGGGGAATAAAATGGAGACAGAAAGGAGAATAGTAAAAATGGAGGGCAGAGAAACCCAAGGCAAAAAACAAAAAGGGCCACTTTACAGCAGAATTCTAAAGGGTCAAAGTGTGTTAAAAAGATAAGCCTGAAGACTCTGTGCCTCAATGCGAGGAATATTCGGAATAAGATGGACGAATTAACTGCGCAGATAGCAGTTAACGGATACGATGTGATTAGCATCAAGGAGACATGGCTCCAGGGTGACCAAGGCTGGGAACTCAACATCCAAGGGTATTCAGCATTTAGGAAGGATAGACAGAAAGGAAAAGGAGGCGGGGTGGCGTCGCTGGTTAAAGAGGAAATTAATGCAATTGTAAGGAAGGACATTAGCTTGGACGATGTGGAATCGGTATGGGTGGAGCTACGGAATTCCAAAGGGCAGAAAACGCTAGTGGGAGTTGTGTACAGACCACCGAATAGTAGTAGTGAGGTTGGGGACAGCATCAAACAAGAAATAAGGGATGTGTGCAATAAAGGTACAGCAGTAATCATGGGCGACTTTAATCTACATATTGATTGGACTAACCAAACTGGTAGCAATGCGGTAGAGGAGGATTTCTTGGAGTGTATTAGGGATGGTTTTCTAGACCAATATGTCGAAGAACCAACCAGAGAGCTGGCCATCCTAGACTGGGTGATGTGTAATGAGAAGGGACTAATTAGCAATCTTGATGTGCGAGGCCCCTTGGGGAAGAGTGACCATAATATGGTAGAATTCTTTATTAAGATGGAGAGTGACAAAGTTAATTCAGAATCTAGGGTCCTGAAATTAAGGAAAGGTAACTCTGATGGTATGAGGCGCGAATTGGCTAGATTAGACTGGCAAATGATATTTAAAGGGTTGACGGTGGATAGGCAATGGCAAACATTTAAAGATTATATAGACGAACGTCAACAATTGTACATCCCTGTCTGGAGTAAAAATAAAACGGGGAAGGTGGCTCAACTGTGGCTAACAAGGAAAATTAAGGATAGTGTTAAATCCAAGGAAGAGGCATACGAATTAGCCAGAAAAAGTAGCAAGCCGAAGGACTGGGAGAAATTTAGAATACAGCAGAGGAGGACTAAGGGTTTAATTAGGAGGGGTAAAATAGAGTACGAGAGGAAATGACTGCAAAAGCTTCTATAGATATGTGAAGACAATCGTTGGGTTCGGGTGAATTTATAATGGGGAACAAAGAAATGGCAGACCAATTGAACAAGTACTTTGGTTCTGTCTTCACAAAGGAAGACACAAATAACCTTCCAGATGTACTAGGGGACCGAAGGTCTAGTGAGAAGGAGGAACTGAAGGATATCCTTATCAGGCGGGAAATTGTGTTCGGGAAATTAACGGGATTGAAGGCCGATAAATCCCCAGGGCCTGATAGTCTACATCCCAGAGTACTTAAGGAAGTGGCCCTAGAAATAGTGGATGCATTGGTGATAATTTTCCAACAGTCTATCGACTCTGGATCAGTTCTTATGGACTGGAGGGTTGCTAATGTAACACCACTTTTTAAAAAAGGAGGGAGAGAAAACGGGTAATTATAGACCGGTTAGCCTGACATCAGTAGTGGGGAAAATGTTGGAATCAATCATTAAGGATGAAATAGCAGCGCATTTGGAAAGCAGTGATAGGATTGGTCCAAGTCTGCATGGATTTGTGAAAGGGAAATCAAGCTTGACAAATCTTCTGGAATTTTTTGAGGATGTAACTAGTAGAGTGTACAGGGGAGAACCAGTGAATGTGGTATATTTGGACTTTCAAAAGGCTTTTGACAAGGTCCCACACAAGAGATTGGTGTGCAAAATCAAAGCACATTAAACAGTAGGCCACTTAATAGTGTAAATGAACAAAGGGACCTTGGAGTACTTCTCCACAGATCCCTGAAAGTAGGCCAGGTGGATAAGGTGGTTAAGAAGGCATACGGAATGCATGCCTTTATTGGCCGAGACATAGAATACAAGAGCAGGGAGGTTATGCTTAAATTGTATAATACTCAGGTTAGGCCACAGCTGGAATACTGCGTGCAGTTCTGGTCGACGTATTATAGGAAGGACGTGATTGCATTAGAGAGGGTGCAGAGGAGATTTATTGGAATGCTGCCTGGAATGGAGAATCTTAGTTATGAGGACAGATTGGATAGGCTGGGTTTGTTCTCATTGGACCAGAGAAGGCTGAGTGAGAGAAGACCTCATTGAGGTGTATAAAATTCTGAGGGGCCTGGATATAGTGGATAGTAAGGGCCTATTTCCCTTGGTGGAGGGGTCCATTACGAGGGGGGCATAGTTTTAAGGTGGTTGGTGGAAGGTTTAGAGGGGATTTGAGGGGAAGCTTCTTCACGCAGAGTGTTGTGGGGATCTGGAACTCACTGCCTGGAAGAGTGGTGGATGCAGAAATCCTCACCACATGTAAAAGGTGCTTGGATGGACATTTAAAGTGCCGTAAACGGCAGGCTTATGGACCTAGAACACGTAAGTGGAATTAGACTGGATAAACTCTTGTTGGCTGGAATAGATACGATGGTAAGTACTGCAGGTAATTGAATACGGCCAGGGTGATCTCCTGTTGTAGTTTCGATCACCTGGATGGATCGGAGAGGAATTTTCCCAAATTTTTCCCCCCCAATTGGCCTGGGTTTTTAATCTGGTTTTTGCCTCTCCCAGGTGATCACATGGCTCCGGTTGGGGTGGAGTGTAGAATTTTGCAGTGCGCGGGGTGTCGCAGTTGTGTGGGGCGGACTGGTTGGGCCAGATGCTCTTTACTTTCCGCCATTCTTCATAGGTTTATATGTAACTTTCAGGACTGCTGACCGAGGGCCATGTGGCTCTTTGTCGGCCGGCGCGGACACGATGGGCCGAAATGGCCTCCTTCTGCGCTATGTTTCTATGATGACCTGTCAGTAAAATAACAGGTCAACAGTCACTGTCTTGATCCAACATAATTAATGAGTCATTGGGCAAAGAGCGGGGTCGTGGATAATTGTGTAGAATGGACCTATACTCTCTGGGGTTTAGAAGAATGAGGGGTGATCTCATTGAAACATACAAGATTCTGAGGGGGATTGACAGGATAGATTCTGAGAGGTTGTTTCCCCTGGATGGAGAGTCAAGAGCTAGGGGGCACAGTCTCAGGATAAGGAGTCGGCCATTTTAGACTGAGATGAAGAGGAATTTCTTCACTCAAAGGGTTGTGAATCTTTGGAATTCTCTGGCCCAGAGAGCTGTGGAGGCTCAGTCATTGAGCATATTCAAGGCTGTGAGAAGATAGATTTTTGGACATGGGGAATCAAGGGATATGGAGACAGGGCGGGAAAGTAGAGTTGAGGTCGAAGATCAGTCATGATCTTACTGCCAGACACGAGACTCCCCAAGCAAGCGCTCCACTCGGAATTCCTTCACAGCAAACGAGCCAAAGGTGGGCAGAGGAAACGTTATAAGGACACCTTCAAAGCCTCCCTGAAAAAGTGCAATATCCCCACTGACACCTGGGAGTTTCTGACCAAAGACCACCCTAAGTGGAGGAAGTGCATCCGGGAGGGCACTGAGCACCTCGAGTCTCATCGCCGAGAGCATGCAGAAATCAAGCGCAGGCAGCGGAAAAAGCGTGCGGCAAACCTGTCCCACCCTCCCTTACTCTCAACGATTATCTGTCCCACCTGCGACCGGACTGTAATTCCCATATTGGACTGTTCAGCCACCTCAGGACTCATTTTAAGAATCGAAGCAAGTCTTCCTCGATTCCGAAGAACTGCCTATGATGATGTTGATGATGAGTGGTGGAGCAGGCTCGAGGGGTCGTATGGCCTACTCCTGCTCCTCGTTGTTATGTTCGTGGTGCCTTAGGACCATGGCACAACAAGGGGAGAGAAGAGAAAAATGATTTAGATGTATTACAAAATAGGACACTTTTGATGCTTTTATGCTCTCTTTTGTGGTGCTGGTGTATCTGCTTTTTTTAGCCCAACTCAATGGCTCCCCTACACTCCCCCAATCCAACACATCTCCACAAAGCTTTGTTGGAGGTTCACCCTTGCTCACCCGAAACAAGGCCACTGGCTGAGGATCGCGTAAGCGACTCGCAAACGTGGGAGAGTTCTCGTGATCCTGGCTTCTCAAATCCCCTGCGCGCTATGATTAGAGGTACGGTGGCCTAGAGGTTACGTTACTGGACCAGTAATCCAGAGGCCTGGACTAATGATCCGGAGACATGAGTTCAAATCCCACCACGGCAGCTGGGGAATTTAAATTCAGTTAATTAAATAAACCTGGAATTAAAAAAAAGCTAGTATCAGTAATGGTGACCGTGAAACTACCGGATTGCCATAAAAACCCAACTGGTTCACTAATGTTCTTTAGGGAAGGAAATGAGCCGTCCTTGCCCTATATGTGACTCTAGAGCCACAGCAATGTGGTTGACTCTTAACTGCCCTCTGCGGTTCAAGGCGGCGGCTCACCTCCACCTCCTCAAGGGCAATTAGGGATGGGCAATAAATGCCGGCTTGCCAACGACGCCCGCATCTCGTGAATGAATATATTGAAACAATCACTTTTAAGAAATTATAATTTTTTTTATATAAAAGGAGAAAGTTTGTAATGCAGCTCCCCTTATAATGGGAATTAAAGGGGACACGTTGGGATTTCTTTCTGGGATGGGGTCCAGTCACACTCCCTGGAATCAGCAGTGATGAGCCAAATTTACGGCCTCCTTGAGCAGGGTAGCCGGTGAACCATCCCTAGTGGTGCAGACGTCCACCATTACTACGCAGTGCCAACCTGGGCAGGGTCTGGAACTCCCATCCCCAAAATCTGTTAAGGCCCCGCGGGGATCAACTGAAAATTTCAAAACTGATATTCTGATAGATGTTTTCGTTCGGCAAGGGGATTCAGGGTTACGGAAAAAAGGCGGTTAGATGGAGTGAAGAGACAGATCAGCCGTGATCTAACTGAATGGTGGAACGGGCTCGAGAGGCTGAATGGCCGCCTCCTGTTCCTGTGTCAGTTAGAAGAGGTTCTCGATGGCAATTGCAGGCATCGCTGCCCGATACATTCTCAGAGTCCGGGGGGGGGGGGAAATTGCCCCTTTCTGTAAGAGTGGTGACCGCCGCAAAGAGACGACCGCCGCTCGGTCGGTGCGGAGGAAAATTGCCCTTGTGGATTTTCCCGGCTCCGCCCGTGTTGCTGCCATGTCGATCCCCTTTCTGCCCAGCGTGGGAAATTACACCGTGGACATTGCCTCGCGGGAGCGGATCGAGCTGCCGCTCGGTGCCCCGGCGAGAGGCTTCTTGTGGCTGGGCGGCGCGTCCGCCTTAAAAGGGGAGGGCGCACCGCCGCGGCTGCCATTTCATTTCAATTGTCGGCCGACTGCCAGCTCGGCCTGACACTGGTGCCACGGGTACAGCTGGTCAGCCAACAGGCAGCCCGGCATCCCCTCTTGGGTACCGAGCCGCTGGCCCGGCCGAAACCCTCCTGTGTGGCCCTGTGTTTGCAACCCAAGTGGCTGCAGAGGCAGAGTTGGCAGTGGCCCTCCCCTTTAACCGAAGGGGAGAGATGTTGTGAGGTGTCAGCACGGTGCTGGTGACTCGGAGTGTCGGCCGTTCCGACCCGATCCGCTCGAGGCGGGGCTCCAGTTCTGTGCTCGCTTTTAAGTGCGCCATATCCCTGGATATTCTGACTTGACTACTGACGTACCCCAAAACCTCCCACCAACGATTCCCCAACCTCCGGCCTCTTCCCCCTCCCCCCCCCCCAGCCTCCCCCCCGCCCTTCCCAACTACTGCCAAACCCTGCCATTGTCAACCACTGCCAGACCCCAGGAATCATTAGGTAAAACCCAAAGCAAATTCCTACCCTTCAGTGATATCAAGTTCGGGTCCCCCCACGCAATTAATCTCCCCCTCCCCCACGCAATTAATCTCCCCCTCCCCCACACAGTTAATCTACCCCTCCCCCACGCAATTAATCTCCCCCTCCCCCACGCAATTAATCTCCCCCTCCCCCACGCAGTTAATCTACCCCTCCCCCACGCAATTAATCTCCCCCTCCCCCACGCAATTAATCTCCCCCTCCCCCACGCAGTTAATCTACCCCTCCCCCACGCAGTTAATCTCCCCCTCCCCCACGCAATTAATCTACCCCTCCCCCACGCAATTAATCTCCCCCTCCCCCACACAGTTAATCTCCCCCTCCCCCACACAGTTAATCTACCCCTCCCCCACACAGTTAATCTACCCCTCCCCCACGCAATTAATCTACCCCTCCCCCACGCAATTAATCTACCTCTCCCCCACGCAGTTAATCTACCCCTCCCCCACGCAGTTAATCTACCCCTCCCCCACGCAGTTAATCTACCCCTCCCCCACGCAGTTAATCTCCCCCTCCCCCACGCAGTTAATCTACCCCTCCCCCACGCAGTTAATCTCCCCCTCCCCCACGCAATTAATCTACCCCTCCCCCACGCAGTTAATCTACCCCTCCCCCACGCAGTTAATCTCCCCCTCCCCCACGCAGTTAATCTACCCCTCCCCCACGCAGTTAATCTCCCCCTCCCCCACGCAGTTAATCTACCCCTACCCCACGCAGTTAATCTCCCCCTCCCCCACGCAGTTAATCTACCCCTCCCCCACGCAGTTAATCTACCCCTACCCCACGCAGTTAATCTCCCCCTCCCCCACGCAGTTAATCTCCCCCTCCCCACGCAGTTAATCTACCCCTCCCCCACGCAGTTAATCTACCCCTCCCCCACGCAGTTAATCTCCCCCTCCCCCACGCAGTTAATCTCCCCCTCCCCCACGCAGTTAATCTCCCCCTCCCCCACACAGTTAATCTCCCCCTCCCCCACACAGTTAATCTACCCCTCCCCCACACAGTTAATCTACCCCTCCCCCAGCAGTTAATCTACCCCTCCCCACGCAGTTAATCTACCCCTCCCCCACACAGTTAATCTCCCCCTCCCCCACACAGTTAATCTCCCCCTCCCCCACACAGTTAATCTCCCCCTCCCCCACACAGTTAATCTACCCCTCCCCCACACAGTTAATCTACCTCTCCCCCACGCAGTTAATCTACCCCTCCCCCACGCAGTTAATCTACCCCTCCCCACGCAGTTAATCTACCCCTCCCCCACACAGTTAATCTCCCCCTCCCCCACGCAGTTAATCTACCCCTCCCCCACGCAGTTAATCTACCCCTCCCCCACGCAGTTAATCTACCCCTCCCCCACGCAGTTAATCTACCCCTCCCCCACGCAGTTAATCTACCCCTCCCCACGCAGTTAATCTCCCCCTCCCCCACACAGTTAATCTACCCCTCCCCCACGCAGTTAATCTACCCCTCCCCCACGCAGTTAATCTACCCCTCCCCCACGCAGTTAATCTACCCCTCCCCCACGCAGTTAATCTACCCCTCCCCCACGCAGTTAATCTAGCCCTCCCCCACGCAGTTAATCTAGCCCTCCCCCACGCAGTTAATCTAGCCCTCCCCCACGCAGTTAATCTAGCCCTCCCCCACGCAGTTAATCTAGCCCTCCCCCACGCAGTTAATCTACCCCTCCCCCACGCAGTTAATCTCCCCCTCCCCCACGCAGTTAATCTCCCCCTCCCCCACGCAGTTAATCTACCCCTCCCCCACGCAGTTAATCTACCCCTCCCCCACGCAGTTAATCTACCCCTCCCCCACGCAGTTAATCTACCCCTCCCCCACGCAGTTAATCTACCCCTCCCCACGCAGTTAATCTACCCCTCCCCCATACAGTTAATCTCCCCCTCCCCCACACAGTTAATCTCCCCCTCCCCCACACAGTTAATCTACCCCTCCCCCACACAGTTAATCTACCCCTCCCCCACACAGTTAATCTACCCCTCCCCCACACAGTTAATCTACCCCTCCCCCACACAGTTAATCTACCCCTCCCCCACACAGTTAATCTACCCCTCCCCACGCAGTTAATCTACCCCTCCCCCACGCAGTTAATCTCCCCCTCCCCCACGCAGTTAATCTACCCCTCCCCCACGCAGTTAATCTACCCCTCCCCCACGCAGTTAATCTACCCCTCCCCCACGCAGTTAATCTACCCCTCCCCCACGCAGTTAATCTACCCCTCCCCCACACAGTTAATCTACCCCTCCCCCACGCAGTTAATCTACCCCTCCCCCACGCAGTTAATCTACCCCTCCCCCACGCAGTTAATCTACCCCTCCCCCACGCAGTTAATCTACCCCTCCCCCACGCAGTTAATCTACCCCTCCCCCACGCAGTTAATCTACACCTCCCCCACGCAGTTAATCTCCCCCTCCCCCACACAGTTAATCTCCCCCACAGTTAATCTCCCCCTACCCACACAGTTAATCTACCCCTCCCCCACAGTTAATCTACCCCTTCCCCACAGTTAATCTACCCCTTCCCCACAGTTAATCTACCCCTTCCCCACACAGTTAATCTCCCCCTCCCCCACACAGTTAATCTACCCCTCCCCCACACAGTTAATCTACCCCTCCCCCACACAGTTAATCTCCCCCTCCCCCACAGTATTAATCTCCCCCTCCCCCACACAGTTAATCTCCCCCTCCCCCACAGTTAATCTCCCCCTCCCCCCCACAGTTAATCTACCCCTCCCCCACAGTTAATCTACCCCTCCCCCACAGTTAATCTACCCCTCCCCCACAGTTAATCTAGCCCTCCCCCACAGTTAATCTACCCCTCCCCCACAGTTAATCTACCCCTCCCCCACAGTTAATCCACACAGTTACTCTCCCCCTCCCCGACACAGTTACTCTCTCCCTGAGGGCCACAAAGCCCAAGACCCACCCCGATCTCCAGCCACCCCCATAAATGCTACGATACGCTCCCTCTCCCCACTGTTACTAAACTCCATGTACCAACATCCAACATGTTACCTACCACTCAGAGCTTTGAAAATGGTCAGAGTTTAAAAAAACTAAGCATCCAAATGAAAGAGTATAGTTACACAGTATCTACAGCACAGAAACAGGCCATTCGGCCCATCAGGTCCGTGTCGGTGTTTATTCTCTACATGAGCATTGTAATCAGGGCCACTAATTTATGCTTCCATGGACAAATAGTAAGAGATGAGGAACTTGATCTCACTAGAAATCCCATAACAACTTGCAATAAAAGAAAAAGACTTGGATTTATATAGCGCCTTTCACGACCACCAGACATCTCAAAGCACTTTACAGCCAATGAAGTACTTTTGGAGTGTAGTCACGGTTGTAATGCAGGAAACGCGGCAGCCAATTTGCGCACAGCAAGCCCCCACAAACAGCAATGTGATAATGACCAGATAATCTATTTTTAGTGATGTTGACTGAGGGATAAATATTGGCCAGGACACCGGGGATAACTCCCCGGCTCTTCTTCAAAATAGTGTCATGGGATCTTTTACGTCCACCTGAGGGAGCAGACAGGGCCTCGGTTTAATGTCTTATCCCAAAGATGGCACCTCCAACAGTGCAGCACTCCCTCAGCATTGCACTGGTGTGTCAGCCTAGATCTTAGTGCTCAAGTTCCTGGAGTGGGATTTGAACCCACAACCTTCTGACTCAGAGGTGAGTGCTACCCACTGAGCCACAGCTGATATGAAGAGATTTTGATGTATTCATTCGCTGTAAATAGGTGGCATAACACCTCTGTTATTGTTAAATAAACCTATTATGCAAGCATCGCCACTGGAGATGCACTAGAAATATTATAAAGGTGGTGCGTCTAGTGTGCACTTCCTTTCTATCACACTTCGACTTTCTGTATTACACCTTGAAGAAAAATAACTAAAGAACTCTTCAGGAACATAAAATACCACAGGCCACAGCCTCTTAAATCATCACTGCACAGACCTTGTATTCAACAGCAATTTCGTACAGAATCTATAGCTCAGAAACAGGCCTTGCGGCCCAGCAGGTCGATGCTCCACACGAGCCTCCTCCCACCCTACTTCACATCACCTTGTCAACATCTCCTTTCTCCCTCATGTGTTCATCTAGCTCCACCTTAAATGTATCTATACTATTCGCCTCAACTACTCCCTGTGGTAAGTAGTGATGAGGGAGGCCATTTTGCCCATCTTAGTTAAACTTAGTTAAACTAAAATAAAGGAATTAAGGGTTATGGGGAGCGGGCGGGTAAGTGGAGCTGAGTCCACGGCCAGATCAGCCATGATCTTGTTGAATGGCGGAGCAGGCTCGAGGGGCTAGATGGCCTACTCCTGTTCCTAATTCTTATGTTCTTATTATTATCCAGAGACAGCCTGAAAGTGGAGTGAAATGGAGGCGGGACGGGACTCTGAGCTCGTGCCCGAAACTACAGCAAGTCTCCAGAGTACAATAGGATTATTTCTCCAGCAAAATGTGGTGAGTGGAGGTTAGTTACATAACACAAGTTGTGTGTGTAAAATTAACCCCAGTCACTTTCCCCAGGCGTGATTTGACGTGGGAATTACTCAACCATCTCCATTCTGGCCATTGTGGTGCCTTACACTCAACTTTGGGAAGCCCGATTAAGAAGCTCCCACCCTCTACAACCAGACCCTGAGCCAGGCCTGGGAATTGGCTGTGCGGGGGAAGGTGAGGAGCAGATATTTGCAAAAGGGTTTCTCCTCATAACTGGGAAAATCCTATTAAAATATCTGTCCGCCATAACCAGAAGCCCCGAGCATTGACAACTCAGCAGAGGAGGACAAAGGGCTTGATTAGGGCAGGGAAAATAGAGTACGAGAGGAAGCTTGCAGGGAACATTAAAACAGACTGCAAAAGTTTCTATAGATATGTAAAGAGAAAAAGGTCAGTAAAGACAAACGCAGGTCCCCTGCAGTCAGAATCAGGGGAAGTCATAACGGGGAACAAAGAAATGGCAGACCAATTGAACAAGTACTTTGGTTCGGTATTCACTAAGGAGGACACAAACAACCTTCCGGATATAAAAGGGGTCAGAGGGTCGAGTAAGAAGGAGGAACTGAGGGAAATCCTTATTAGTCGGGAAATTGTGTTGGGGAAATTGATGGGATTGAAGGCCGATAAATCCCCAGGGCCTGATGGACTGCATCCCAGAGTACTTAAGGAGGTGACCTTGGAAATAGCGGATGCATTGACAGTCATGGAGAGAGAAAATAGGGAATTATAGACCGATCAGCCTGACATCGGTAGTGGGTAAAATGATGGAATCAATTATTAAGGATGTCAGAGTGGCACATTTGGAAAAAGGTGACACGATAGGTCCAAGTCAGCATGGATTTGTGAAAGGGAAATCATGCTTGACAAATCTTCTGGAATTTTTTGAGGATGTTTCCAGTAGAGTGGACAAGGGCGAACCAGTTAATGTGGTGTATTTGGACTTTCAGAAGGCTTTCGACATGTCCCACACAAGAGATTAATGTGCAAAGTTAAAGCACATGGAATTGGGGGTAGTGTGCTGACGTGGATTGAGAACTGGTTGTCAGACAGGAAGCAAAGAGTAGGAGTAAATAGGTACTTTTCAGAATGGCAGGCAGTGACTAGTGGGGTACCGCAAGGTTCTGAGCTGGGGCCCCAGCTGTTTACATTGACATTAATGATTTAGATGAGGGGATTAAATGTAGTATCTCCAAATTTGTGGATGACACCAAGTTGGGTGGCAGTGTGAGCTGCGAGGAGGATGCTATGAAGTTGCAGAGTGACTTGGATAGGTTAGGTGAGTGGGCAAATGCATGGCAGATGAGGTTATCCACTTTAGTGGTAAATACAGAGAGACAGACTATTATCTGAATGGTGACAGATTAGGAAAAGGGGAGGTGCAACGAGACCTGGGTGTCATGGTACATCAGTCATTGAAGGTTGGCATGCAGGTACAGCAGGCGGTTAAGAAAGCAAATGGCATGTTGGCCTTCATAGCGAGGGGATTTGAGTACAGGAGCAGGGAGGTGTTGCTACAGTTGTACAGGGCCTTGGTGAGGCCACACTTGGAATAGTATGTACAGTTTTGGTCTCCTAACTTGAGGAAGGACATTCTTGCTATTGAGGGAGTGCAGTGAAGATTCACCAGACTGATTCCCGGGATGGCGGGACTGACATATCAAGAAAGACTGGATCAACTGGGCTTGTATTCACTGGAGTTCTGACGAATGAGAGGGGATCTCAGAGAAACGTTTAAAATTCTGATGCGTTTAGACAGGTTAGATGCAGGAAGAATGTTCCCAATGTTGGGGAAGTCCAGAACCAGGGGTCACAGTCTAAAGATAAGGGGGAAGCCATTTAGGACCGAGATGAGGAGAAAATTCTTCACCCAGAGAGTGGTGAAACTGTGGAATTCTCTACCACAGAAAGTTGTTGAGGCCAATTCACTAAATATATTCAAAAAGGAGTTAGATGTAGTCCTTACTACTAGGGGGATCAAGGGGTATGGCGAGAAAGCAGAAATGGGGTACTGAAGTTGCATGTTCAGCCATGAACTCATTGAATGGCCTACTCCTGCACCTATTTTCTATGTTTCTATGTCTCTATGTTTCAACCTTCAGGCTGGTTTGGGGTTTAGTTACAAGGGCAAGTCTGGCCATGGCAGACTACACTGAAAAGGATTTCCTCAGCACTGATCTGGAAAAATCTGCATCATGTTAAACACTTGGCTGTATGTTAAATGCAGTCTTAGATTTATTTACAACTCACTTAATTGCCATTCCAGTTTCACCGTAACCATTTCTACAGTCCCGTTTATTCTCTTCTATTGTGAAAAGTTTGTTTTATCGCAAATTAATACATTGTAATTCCCGCTTTACGTGGCAAGCGCAGCGCAGCATTCCTGCTTTAAAGAAAGAAAGACTTGCATTTATATAGCGCCTTTCACGATCATCAGATGTCTCAAAGCTCTTTACAGCCAATGAAATACTTTTGGAATGTCGTCCCTGATGTAATGTGGGAAACACGACAGCCAATTTGCGCACAGCAAGCTCCCACAAACAGCAATGTGATAATGACCAGATAATCTGTTTTTATTATGTTGATTGAGGGATAAATATTGGCCAGAACACCGGGGATAAGTCCCCTGCTCTTCTTCGAAATAGTGCCATGGGATCTTTTACGTCCACTTGAGAGAGCAGATGGGGCCTCGGTTTAATGTCTCATCCGAAAGATGGCACCTCCGACAGTGGAGTTCTCCCTCAGCACTGCACTGGGGTGTCAGCCTAGAAGTTTTTTTGTGCAGAAATCCCTGGAGTGGGACTTGAACCTACAACCTTCTGACTCATAGAGGCGAGAGTGCTGCCCACTGAGCCACAGCTGACACTGACAAGTAGAACAAGACTCGCCATCTTTGAACTTGCTGCTTTCCCCTCTCAATGATGTGGAATCTATATGGGTAGAGCTGCAGAATACCAAAGGGCAAAAAACGTTAGTGGGAGTTGTGTACAGACCTCCAAACAGTAGTAGTGATGTTGGGGAGGGCATCAAACATGAAATTAGGGGTGCGTGCAATAAAGGTGCAGCAGTTATAATGGGTGACTTTAATATGCACATAGATTGGGTTAACCAAACTGGAAGCAATACGGTGGAGGAGGATTTCCTGGAGTGCATAAGGGATGGTTTTTTAGACCAATATGTCGAGGAACCAACTAGGGGGGAGGCCATCTTAGACTGGGTGTTGTGTAATGAGAGAGGATTAATTAGCAATCTCGTTGTGCGAGGCCCCTTGGGGAAGAGTGACCATAATATGGTGGAATTCTGCATTAGGATGGAGAATGAAACAGTTAATTCAGAGACCATGGTCCAGAACTTAAAGAAGGGTAACTTTGAAGGTATGAGGCATGAATTGGCTAGGATAGATTGGCGAATGATACTGAAGGGGTTGACTGTGGATGGGCAATGGCAGACATTTAGAGACCGCATGGATGAACTACAACAATTGTACATTCCTGTCTGGCGTAAAAATAAAAAAGGGAAGGTGGCTCAACCGTGGCTATCAAGGGAAATCAGGGATAGCATTAAAGCCAAGGAAGTGGCATACAAATTGGCCAGAAATAGCAGTGAACCCGGGGACTGGGAGAAATTTAGAACTCAGCAGAGGAGGACAAAGGGTTTGATTAGGGCAGGGAAAATGGAGTACGAGAAGAAGCTTGCAGGGAACATTAAGACGGATTGCAAAAGTTTCTATAGATATGTAAAGAGAAAAAGGTTAGTAAAAGTGCAGCGAAGGTTTACCAGACTGATTCCCGGGATGGCGGGACTGACCTATCAAGAAAGACTGGATCAACTGGGCTTGTATTCACTGGAGTTCAGAAGAATGAGAGGGGACCTCATAGAAACATTTAAAATTCTGACGGGGTTAGACAGGTTAGATACAGGAAGAATGTTCCCAATGTTGGGGAAGTCCAGAACCAGAGGTCACAGTCTAAGGATAAGGGGTAAGCCATTTAGGACCGAGATGCGGAGGAACTTCTTCACCCAGAGAGTGGTGAACCTGTGGAATACTCTACCACAGAAAGTTGTTGAGGCCAATTCACTAAATATATTCAAAAAGGAGTTAGATGAGGTCCTTACTACTAGGGGGATCAAGGGGTATGGCGAGAAAGCAGGAATGGGGTACTGAAGTTGAATGTTCAGCCATGAACTCATTGAATGGCGGTGCAGGCTAGAAGGGCCGAATGGCCTACTCCTGCACCTATTTTCTATGTTTCTATAAAGACAAACGTAGGTCCCCTGCAGTCAGAATCAGGGGAAGTCATAACGGGGAACAAAGAAATGGCGGACCAATTGAACAAGTACTTTGGTTCGGTATTCACTGAGGAGGACACAAACAACCTTCCGGATATAAAAGGGGTCGGAGGGTCTAGTAAGGAGGAGGAACTGAGGGAAATCCTTATTAGTCGGGAAATTGTGTTGGGGAAATTGATGGGATTGAAGGCCGATAAATCCCCAGGGCCTGATGGACTGCATCCCAGAGTACTTAAGGAGGTGGCCTTGGAAATAGTGGATGCATTGACAGTCATTTTCCAACATTCCATTGACTCTGGATCAGCTCCTAAGTTCCTATGGAGTGGAGGGTAGCCAATGTAACCCCACTTTTTAAAAAAGGAGGGAGAGAGAAAACAGGGAATTATAGACCGTTCAGCCTGACCTCAGTAGTGGGTAAAATGATGGAATCAATTATTAAGGATGTCATAGCAGCGCATTTGGAAAGAGGTGACATGATAGGTCCAAGTCAGCATGGATTTGTGAAAGGGAAATCATGCTTGACAAATCTTCTGGAATTTTTTGAGGATGTTTCCAGTAGAGTGGACAAGGGATAACCAGTTGATGTGGTATATTTGGACTTTCAGAAGGCTTTCGACAAGGTCCCACACAAGAGATTAATGTGCAAAGTTAAAGCACATGGGATTGGGGGTAGTGTGCTGACATGGATTGAGAACTGGTTGTCAGACAGGAAGCAAAGAGTAGGAGTAAATGGGGACTTTTCAGAATGGCAGGCAGTGACTAGTGGGGTACCGCAAGGTCCTGTGCTGGGACCCCAGCTGTTTACACTGTACATTAATGATTTAGATGAGGGGATTAAATGTAGTATCTCCAAATTTGTGGATGACACTAAGATGGGTGGCAGTGTGAGCTGCGAGGTGGATGCTATTAGGCTGCAGAGTGACTTGGATAGGTTAGGTGAGTGGGCAAATGCATGGCAGATGAAGTATAATGTGGATAAATGTGAGGTTATCCACTTTGGTAGTAAAAACAGAGAGACAGAGTATTATCTGAATGGTGACAGATTAGGAAAAGGGGAGGTGCAAAGAGACCTGGGTGTCATGGTACATCAGTCATTGAAGGTTGGCATGCAGGTACAGCAGGCGGTTAAGAAAGCAAATGGCATGTTGGCCTTCATAGCGAGGGGATTTGAGTACAGGGGCAGGGAGGTGTTGTTACAATTGTACAGGGCCTTGGTGAGGCCACACCTGGAGTATTGTGTACAGTTTTGGTCTCCTAACCTGAGGAAGGACATTCTTGCTATTGAGGGAGTGCAGCGAAGGTTCACCAGACTGATTCCCGGGATTGCGGGACTGACCTATCAAGAAAGACTGGATCAACTGGGCTTGTATTCACTGGAGTTCAGAAGAATGAGAGTGGACCTCATAGAAATGTTTAAAATTCTGACGGGGTTAGACAGGTTAGATGCAGGAAGAATGTTCCCAATGTTGGGGAAGTCCAGAACCAGGGGACACAGTCTAAGGATAAGGGGGAAGCCATTTAGGACCAAGATGAGGAGGAACTTCTTCACCCAGAGAGTGGTGAACCTGTGGAATTCTCTACCACAGAAAGTTGTTGAGGCCAATTCACTAAATATATTCAAAAAGGAGTTAGATGAAGTCCTTACTACTAGGGGAATCAAGGGGTATGGTGAGAAAGCAGGAATGGGGTACTGAAGTTGCATGTTCAGCCATGAACTCATTGAATAGCGGTGCAGGCTAGAAGGGCCGAATGGCCTACTCCTGCACCTATTTTCTATGTTTCTATGTCTATGTTTCTAATCTGATTGGTTTCGGTGGCCAATATGCCCAAGCACCAGTTTGATCTGTTTTGCGAGTGTAATCGCGATTATCCAGGCGTCTGAACCCCACGATGGATTTGAAAATTCAAAAGCTAGTCGCACTGAAGCACAGCATTTCTGAGTCTCGCGTCTCGAGAACTCTGAAAGGGAAAGCAGACTCCTTGAAGGGCTGGGAAGGTGGGAAGTGGAAGCATAAAAGTGAAATGGACGATGTCTTAATAGCTCAAAGTCCTACCTGTTGAAAGCTACAACAACAACAACTTGTGTTTATATAGCGCTTTAAATATAGTCAAACATCCCAAAGCTAAAGCTATTGAGGTCGCCTAATAATTCAGCATGAAATGCTTTGAAGCAACGAAAGGATCTCTGTGCTTTTGGAAAGCGAGACACAATCTTGCTTGCAAGAACTGTGCAGTGAAGAAGTGGACAGTTTCCAACCCACTGCTGGTGCACGGACAGAAGACCATCCACAAGTTTCTTTTTAAAGCAGAATATCTACCCGACTGCATTTACAATTTGGGCGAGACCAGTCTTTCCTAACGTTTCCTGCCTGATCGAACCTATGCAAAAAAAAGAGGTGAGCAGTGACAAAATGTAACGTGCGCTCATCAAACCGGCTCGGACAAGATGAAATCCGTGATTATTAAAAGAGCGAGGGTTCTTTTCTCAAAGTGAAAACTTTTCCACCTGATTGTGAAAGCAGCTGCTGTTTGGACAACACAAATCATTTTCGGAAAGTGGTCTTACAATGAAAATGGCGCAAGAAGGTGATGCTGTGATGGAGAATGCCACTTGTCATGATGTAGCTCTTAGTCTTCCACTTGCCACGGTCCAATTTTTAACCATCTAACACCACGTCCATCACCCAGCCCCTGGAGCAAGGTGTGATCCATAGCATGAGGCAACACTACAAGAAGCTATTCCTGCGCAGGGCAGGAATTCTGTTGTAGCTTCCTCTGGAGAAACTGGCATTTCACAGGTTGTTAAAAACTGTAGCATGTTAGAAGCTATGAAAGAAAGACTTGCATTTATATAGCACCTTTCACGACCACTGGACGTCTGAAAGCGCTTTACAGCCAATTAAGTACTTTCAGAGTGCAGCCACTGTTGTAATGTGGGAAACGCGGCAGCCAATTTGCGCACAGCAAGCTCCCACAAACAGCAATGTGATAATGACCAGATAATCTGTTTTGTGATGTTGATTGAGGGATAAATATTGGCCAGGATACCGGGGCTAACTCCCCTGCTCGTCTTCGAAATAGTGCCACGGGATCCTTTACGTCCACCTGAGAAAGCAGACGGGACCTCGGTTTAACGTCTCATCTGAAAGACAGCACCTCCGACAGTGCAGCACTCCCTCAGCACTGCACTGGAGTGTCAGCCTACATTAATATGCTCAAGTCTCTGGAGTGGGACTTGAATCCACAACTTTCTGACTCAGAGGCTAGTGTGCTTCCCACTGAGCCAAAGCTGTCACTCTATGGGCCCAAGTTTCCACAGGATAAAAAACGGGCGCCCCTCCAAGCTGGGCGCCCATTTTCTGCGCCTAAAACGGCGGCAGAAAAAAAACGTGCTATTCTGGAGCGCTTTGCAGCTCCTTGTCTGTTTGGCGCGGCGCCCAGGGGGGCGGAGCCTACACTCGCGCCGATTTTGTAAGTGGGAGGGGGCGGGTACTATTTAAACTAGTTTTTTTCCTGCCGGCAACGCTGCACGTGCGCGTTGGAGCGTTCACGCACGCGCAGTGTGAAAAAAAACATTGGCACTCGGCCATTTTTGTAGTTCTTTGTAGCTGTTTAATTTTTGAACATTTTTTAATAAAAGCACATTGCCATCAGCACATTAGCAATTGCAGCCTTCTCACTGTCTCCTTCCCCTCCCCACCCTCCGCAGCAACAAACGGCGGTTTCCTCCCCCTCCCTCCCCTCCGCGGCGGCAACAAACCGCTGTCTCCTTCCCCTCCCTCCCCTCCGCGGCAACAAACCGCTGTCTCCTTCCCCCCCCTCCCCTCCGCGGCAACAAACCGCTGTCTCCTTCCCCTCCCTCCCCTCCGCGGCAACAAACCGCTGTCTCCTTCCCCTCCCTCCCCTCCGAGGCAACAAACTGCTGTCTCCTTCCCCTCCCTCCCCTCCGCGGCAACAAACTGCTGTCTCCTTCCCCTCCCTCCCCTCCGAGGCAACAAACCGCTGTCTCCTTCCCCTCTCTCCCCTCCGCGGCAACAAACCGCTGTCTCCTTCCCCTCCCTCCCCTCCGAGGCAACAAACTGCTGTCTCCTTCCCCTCCCTCCCCTCCGCGGCGGCAAACGGCGGTTTCCTTCCCCTCCCCCCGCGGCAACGAACGATGGCTGAAGCACTTTCACACAGGTAGGAAGATGGTTTATTTAATCTTTTCTTTGCTTATAAATGTTTATTCAGGTTGGATTTATTTGTATAATATTTGTAGAAGTATAAATAAGGATTGATTGTAGAATTTAATGACTTCCCCCCCCCCCCCACCTCGTTCTGGACGCCTAATTTGTAACCTGCGCCTGATTTTTTAATGTGTAGAACAGGTTTTTTCAGTTCTACAAAAATCTTCACTTGCTCCATTCTACTTTAGTTTGGAGTACATTTTCACTGTGGAAACTTTGAAATCAGGCGTCAGTGGCTGGACACGCCCCCTTTTGAAGAAAAAATTCTGTTCCAAAGTAGAACTGTTCTACCTCACTAGAACTGCAGAAAAAAAAATGTGGAGAATTGCGATTTCTAAGATAGTCTGTTCTCCACCAGTTGCTCCTAAAAATCAGGCGCAAATCATGTGGAAACTTGGGCCCTGTGCACTTATCCAGTAGAGAAAGTAAGACTGAACTTGCATTTATATTGCGCCTTTCACAACCTCAGGACGTCCCAAAGCGCTTTGCAGCCAATGAAGTACTTTTGAAGTGTATAATGTTGTAATGTAGGAAATGCAGCCGCTAAAATTGCACACAGCAAGCTCCCATAAACAGCATTGAGATAATGACCAGATAATCTGTTTTTAAGTGATGTTGGTTGAAAGATCAATAATGGCCAGGGCACCGGGGACAACTATTTCTCCCAAATGGTGCCATGGGATCTTCGGAGCGGGACCTGACCCCACAACATTCTGACTCAGAGGCTGTGTCTGACAACGTGGAATGCAGTGACTAGTAGCTGCATCAGTAACTGTAGTTTGGTTTCTAACATGAGAACCACTGACCCAGTCGAAGGTTGAAGAGATTCTCGGCAGTTTGAGTGGGGCCCAGCTCGATCTTTTTGCTTTGATGGACGATGACCTTGACATCTGGAGATGACTGATGCAAAAATCGTTTGTTCTCTAAAAGATTCGTCAGCAGAGGCTGCAGGGTGATGTAAATCAAGATGTACCAGAGCTAGAAATTCCCAAAGTTAGAGGGGCAGGTTCTGCATTGTGCGATCTGCATCGATTCAGCAAGTCAAAAAGAGAGAGGAACGTTTGATGAATTTTTTTGCGCTCAAAGGGAAAGTGCGGAGGTTGATGACTTCTGGACTCCACCAAAAAAATCACAGAATTCTTCACAGGAAAAAAAGGAACTCACTTTTACTTGAATTTTAGAACTGTTATACTGTAGCCACCTTTTATGTTGTAATAATTCTTCACTGCATAAAAACACTCACAAGATGAGAGCTTTTTTTAATTTGAGACGTTACACAGTATTCACCCTAGTTTTAAGACGTCTTACAAAACTTAGGCGAATAATGGTTGTTTTATGCACCAGACAAGCTTTAATTTTTGTTGCTTGCCGCTTTATAGAATTTCCCATTTTATCACAATTTTGTGAGATTGCCCACTGTAATGCAGCTTTTCCCAAGTCACTTTTTTCCACCGTTGCTCCATCCCGCACAGTGACAGGATCCTTCTCCATCACCTCACGCATGTATTTTATAGTCTTTGGAACAGTCTTAGTTCAACTTAACTCTCTTTATTTGGGAGATCTCAGATAGCCATGTGGAGCTTTAAGATGGCGTTTATTCACAGACCCTCTCTCTCAATACAGCTCCCTATACCTCCTAGCTAGAGGGCGCTATACATTATCTCATCACACCTTTCCTTTCATAAGAAATAAACATGAATTAAAGTTAGCTTCAATATAAACGGGTAATTAACTTCTTATGAATAAATGTAGTAACACAACTACAAGTTTAACAAGCAACACTAAAACTTATTGATTCTTTCTCCAAGTGTTGCATGTTTCACACTTTGAAACATAGTCTTTTAAATCACTGTTCAGTCCTGGCCAGTAAACGGATTCTCTGGCACATTGAAGAGTGCTCTCGACACCAGTGTGAGCAGCATGAAGTCACGGATGAATGTCGGATCTCAATGTTTTGGATATGACACAGCGATAGCCTTTGAAGACTGTGCCATCCTGTGTTGCAAGTTCATCACGAACTTTGAAGTATGCATGTATTTCAGACGGGCATTCATGTGTCGTTTCTGGCCATCCCATTGTGACTAGTTGTAGTGTGGAGTCGCTTGCAGTTGCGTGTTGTACGGTAGTCAGTCCTTATTTGGAGAGTGGGAGAAAGTCCACCATGTGGATGCATTCCATCCAATTTCTGTCGGTGATCTCTCCACGTTTGAGATATGTGCGCGAGACGGTGTCTGCTAGGTACATTTCTTTTCCTGGTTGATACTTTATTTCAACGCCATATTGGTTGAGCCGAATGAGCAGACATTGTAGTCACTTGGGTGCTGCAGATAATGGCTTGCATCGTATAGCAACCAAAGGCTTATGGTCTGTCCATAGTGTGATCTTGCGACCGTTTACATATTGATGGCTTCGTTCCATTCCGAAGACTTGAGCAAGAGCTCTTTTTCGATTTGAGAGTATTGCGTTCCTGCTGGAGTGAGTGCTTGGCTTGCATATGTAATTGGTTCTCCCTGTTGCAGAAGGACGAACCCAAGACCTTTGCTTGAAGCATCTCCTTGACCATCAGTTGCAAGTTTGTGGTTAAAGTACCTGAGCACCGGAGAATCTGTCACATGTTGTTTGATAGCTTCAAACGCCTTGTCTCGTTCTTCAGTCCATTTCCAGACCGTGTCTTTATGAGTAAGACGTCACAGAGGCTTTGCTGAGGTTTGAAAGATCTGGCAAGAATTGTGCGAGGTACTGTGTCATGCCGACAAATCATTGTACACCTGCGACATCCTGCAGTTTCTGCATTTCGTTGATTGCAACCACTTTACTTGGGTCGGCTTTGAGCCCATCACTAGACAATATGTGCCCCATGTATTTCACTTGGGAGCTCTTGTATTCGAACTTATCGAAGTTTAGTTTGATGTTTCGCTCTCTGCATGAATTTGTGTAAGTTTGCGTCATGATCGTGATTGTCCTCTTTAAGTGTCTCACTGCGTCCAGTGATCAAGATATCATCTGCAAATTTGCAGACTCCATCTAGACCATCGAGGTTCTGGTCTAGCTTCTGCTGGAAGATTTCTAGGGCAGGACAGATGTCAAATGGCATTCGATTATATCGATATTGTCCCCATGGAATCTGGACGGTCGTGAGGTAGGAGGACTCTGTGTCTAGTTCACATTGCAAGAAACCCTCCTTGCAGTCTGCTTTAGTGAAGACCTTTACATTTGACATCCGTGGCAAGATATCATCGATCACAGGAAGTGGATAGTGTCCACGTTTCAGGGCATTGTTCAGATGTTGAGGGTCGATTTCACTTTTGTACAGTCAATGGACTGGATACCCAGTCCGTCGGTTCAATAACTTTTGTGATGATTTGTCGATTTTCCAAACGATCGAGTTCCTCTTTTAGCATTTGTTTGATCGCTATTGGCACCCGTCTGGGTGGCATTACAGCTGGTGTCGCTGATTCATTAAGTTCAAGGTGAACTGTCCCTTAAACATATCCGGATACGCATTGTTGACATTAGTTTTAGACGCCATCGAGATGTTTGCCTTGTTCGTAGTTTGTGATTCGCGTGGTTCATTTACCACTGCGATATTCTGATGCTGCACTTTTATCAGTTGGAGATGTTGAGCAGTACGTGAGCCAATCAGTGGTGCACTTTGGCCCTCAATGATCACAAAGGGCACAATATACTTTTGCTTGTTATTTGAATTTTCCAGTGGCACATTACACACCCCTACCACTGGAATGGTTGCATGGTTGTCATATAGTGACAATATTGTCTTAGATTCTTTTATCTTTAAGCATTTGGTAAGTATCTCAGAGGTAATACACATGTGGCCCCACAATCTATTTGCATTTTTACCATTTGACCTTTGACGGAGAAGGTCGTCATTATCTTGTTAGGATACTTTCTGTCAGCTTTGTCCTTGATTGTGCGATCAATTTTACATCTTTACAGTCATAACTTCAAAATCAGAATCATAACGCTCTTCATATAGTGCATGAACTTTTGGCTTGCCCTTATATTTAGGGTTATGTGTAGACTTCTGCCTCGATCCATTCTGCCTACACTTTTGAGAAAAGTGATTTAGTTTGCCGCAACTTGTGTAGGTCTTCCCATATGCTGGGCATTTAGTTTTTGACAGTTCATATCTTTTGCCACAATATCTACAATTGTTTGTGCACTCTTTGTGCATTCTTTCTTTGTGGGTCAGGGTTTCTGTCTGACAGCTTTGACATCTTCAGAGTCTGTTTTAAGTGAGCTTCATGGATTTCATTTGCGCAACTGTAGCTTTACAAAGCATCGCACATTTATCAAGTGTTCGGCTTGATTCTTGCAACAGCCTCTTACGCAGAGTGTTATCAGATATTCCGCAGACGATGCGGTCTCTGATGAAATCATCCCTCAAATTGCCGAAATCACATGACGATGCTAGTTCTCACACTTTCACGAGATATCTGTCAAACCGCTTGTCCCCTTGTACACAGTTGTTAAACTGGTACCGTTCATAGATGGTGTTGGTTTTACCTTTACAGTGCTCTTCCCAGACCTTCAAAATAATCTCAATTTCCTGCTTGTCTTCCTCTGATTTGTAGGGAAGATTATTGTGGATATCTTGTGCATTGCTGCCAATGGCAGTGATATACGTTGCAGCCCTAACTCTATCTGGTTTTTCCACAATATTCATGATAATTTCATAGCTGTCCCCACAGCTGTTTGAATTTTTTCCAGTTGGCTTTCAAATCGCCGGTCACCTACAATGGAAGTGGGAGAGGAATGTGCACGGGAGTTGGCACCGTGGTGGTTATGATAGCTCACGACAGTTTAGGACTTTGATTTTGTCACATACATGTTTACAGTTCAAATTCCCAGAGGACTAGAACAAGTCTAATAGTAAAATATCGTGGCCATGTAATTGTAGAAATACTTTTTCAATCGAGGCTCTACATTAACTTATGCCACTTTAAGTTTACTTTGCTAATGCCTCTAGATTATTTTATAAGCTTATGGATCCACATGCGGTGTGTAGGAAGCACACTCTGCACTGCGCTGCTTAACGTCGATTTCGATCGGCTAGAAAAAGTCTTACAGTTCCAATATTCCGATCGTAGATGCGTTCGACGAAAGATGAGAAGTCTCTGCTTCTGACACCATGTATTTTATAGTCTCTTGAACACTCTTAGTTCAACTTAATTCTGTTTATTTGTGAGAGCTCAGACAGCCATGTGGAGCTTTAAAATGGCATTCCTTCACAGACCCTCTTTCAACACAGCTCCCTATACCTCCTAGATAGAAGGCGCTATACATTATCTCGTTACAACGCAAAGTAACCATGACTACAACTGAACTCCCACAACACCACCACCCCACGGCCTGAGAAATGCCTATTACTGTGCTTTTATCAACTGCATTGAGGAACTTGCATTTATATAGCGCCTTTAACATAGCAAAACGTCCCAAGGCAATTCAGAGGAGCGTTATCAAACATAATTTGTCACCGAGCCACATAAGGAGATATTAGAGCAGAGGTAGAGAGGTGGAGAGTTTTAAGGAGGGAATTCCAGAGCTTAGGACCTTGGCGGCTAAAGATACAGCCGCCATTAGTGCAGTGATGTGCAAGAGGCCAGAATTGGAGGAGCGCAGAGATCTCGGTGGGTTATAGGAGGTTACAGAGATAGGGAGTGCGAGGCCACAAATGGATTTAATAACAAGGACGAGAATTTTAAAATCAAGGCGCTGACTATTTCTCCATTGCTGCTATAAAATCCTCTCCCCCGGTAACCTTTTCCCAGTTCTCCCAAATGCCACAGCCGCCCTCCCAGAGGGTCGACGTGCAGGCTCAGTATCCTAACTCTATCAACTCACATGACTCTCTGAATTCCGCACTGCTGTTAACATATTATTCCTATAGTTTCCTCCTTCCGACCTGTAAACTGGAATATCTTCCTTCCCATCTACTTTTCAATCCTGAGTTTTAAAAATGGCCAAAGACAAAAATGAACTCCACAGCAATCAAGGCCTGCTCATTTACTTTTCCATACAAATCTGCACCAAAATCAAAGTTAATCACCACAACATATTGTAACAAGATTACAATTTGACTCAATCAGTGGCACTGAAAATCTATTGGGCCATAATTTGATGTCAAAGTAACGACGAGGCTAATGGGTCTCGCCGTTATTTATGCGCAAGTGCTACAGCAAATTCAGATAGGGGCAGATAGGTGGTTAAACGCGAAAATCCTATAACTGGTGTCCGAATTGTGCCGCTCCACTGTTAAGCTTCGTGAAAATGGCACATCACTGCCTGCCTCACAATTACCGTGCGTTGAACGGCGGGAAGTTGCTGTACTTGAGCTGCAAACACAAACTAAACTCGCCGCAGAAAGTCTTGTCCATTTCTGTCGAAGTACGCTTTTAACAATTATGGTATGTGTTAATTACTGCCAAACAAACTCTCTGGCAATGAAAATTAACTATTACAAGTGTGGCATCTCATTCCTTCAGGTTTTAATTGTTGGAGATTTTAAAAATGTAAAATTTTAAACGTACCCTTAAAAAAAACTTTTCCTTTCTCTTTTTTTCTCTCTCTCTCAATCTCGTCTTTCTTTCCCTCTCATTATTTTTCTTTCTGTATCTGATCTGACTTTGAATTCACCCACTCTAATTTACACTTCCTTCTCAGTCCTTTCGCTGTTAATTTCCCAATCCTTCAATCTGATTGGTTCAGTAAATACCCGGTTCGCTCAGGTCCCAGATGCCCGGTTTCCACTCACTGCGATATTATCAGCTCGCTCTTTTCAACGCAAAATATCATCGTGAGTAAACGGGCAAGGGCAAGTCTGACTAACACCAGTCACCATTCATTGCCCTGCTATAGTAAATTATGGCCCATTATATTATGTGGCATAAAACTCTCCTGTGAGCAACGTTATGGGAGCTCCACGAATATATTTTTTAAAACAAATATATATTCATTCTCCATTCTCCAAGGATCTGTCCTTGGATCCCTCCTATTTCTCATCTATATGCTGTCCCATGGCGATATCATTCGAAAACACGGAGTCAGTTTCTACATGTACGCTGACGACACACAGCTCTACCTCTCCACCACTTTTCTAGACACCTCTATGGTCTCTAAATTGGCAGACTGCTTGTCCGACATCCTGGATGAGCAGAGATTTTCTCCAATTAAATAATGGGAAGACCGAAGCCATTGTTTTTGGTCCCCGCCACAAAACTGCATTCCCGAACCACTGACTCCATCCCTCTCCTTAGCATCTATGAGAGACTGAACCAGTTCGCAATCTAGGGGTCATATTTGAGCTTCTGGCCATATATCCGCGGCATAAAACTGCCTATTTCCACCTCCGTAACATTGCCCGCCTCCGCCTCTGCCTCTGCCTCAGCTCTTCTGCTGCTGAAACCCTCATCCATGCTTTTGTTACCTCTAGACTTGACTACTCCAACGCACTCCTTCTGGCCTCCCACATTCTACCCTACGTAAACTTGAGGTCATCCAAAACTCGGAAGCCCGTGTCCTAACTCGCACCAAATCCCGCTTACCCATCACCCCTGTGCTCGCTGACTTACATTGGCTCCCAGTTAAACAATGCCTCAATTTCTAAATTCTCATCCTTGTTTACAAATCCCTCCATGGCCTTACCCCTCCCTATCTCTGTAATCTATTCTGCCTCAGAACCCCACAAGATGTCTGCGCTCCTCAAATTCTGCCCTCAGGAGCATCCCTAATTATAACTGCTGAACCATCGGTGGCTGTGCTTTCAGCTCTGAAATTCCCTCCACCTCTCTATCCCTCTTTAAGACGCTCCTTAAAACCTACCTCTTTAAGCAAGCTTTGGTCATCTGCTGTAATTTCTTCTTATGTGGCTCGGTGTCAAATTTATCTGTTTTGTTTTATAACACTGCTGTGAAGCGCCTTGGGACGTTTTACTATGTTAAAGGCGCTATATAAATAAAATATATTATTTGTCATATCTTTCAATGTGCATTGCAAAACCTTAGCTTTCATTTTTAATACTTTGGACACAAAATGTACAGAAACACAGACCATTCTCATAGATTTCAATCCAATCAGCCAAGCCACATCAGTGATGGGAGCCTGGCAATAAATTCTGAATCTACCCAAAAAGTTCCGCGTCTGCAGCACATATTCGAAGACAATTAATAATCTTTTGAAGTTAGTGAAGTTCAATTTGGAACACAGTGAGCGAACATGCTTTTTGGGTGGTGGGGGAGAGCTGGGAAATCGCGTTATACAAATGCCGCTGTGTAAACTTTCATCCATGAATTATTCCAACGTTTAATCATTTTTCCCTGTCAGTTAATTTATCAAGGACAACACGTTACTAAATTTACTTATGTGGAGAGGGAAGAGTGCAAATAGAATCATTAACTGGAGGCAACGCTCGCTGTCTCCAAGCGCAGGTTCCTCTTGAAGAAGTTCTGGCACATTTCGGAGTGCAGTATTGTACAGCAGACCACAGATTAAAGGGTGCATAGAAACACAGCAAAACCCACAACTTTGTTTAATTAGAGTCATGTGACCTGTCAGTACACCCTCTTTAATTTGTAAGGTTAGTACTGTACAAATGTCATACACAAAAATGATTGGATGAATCCACACCTTGCCAAGAAATCACTTGGCAAGTTTGGTTCAGTATCTTGGACCCTCCGAATGCCCCAAATCACTGCAACACGCCATTTTAAGCAGATAAAAAAATCGCTGCAGTCTTTATCCATTGCGCTGCTCAATCGTTACATTGCATCACCGATGAAACAGGAGAAGATTGTGATTTGCTTTGCACAGCATTACTGACGTTGCTCCATTCATTTTGAAGTTAAGTTATTCTTAAACTGAGAAGTTCAGCTGAAGCTAAGGGTAATAGTGCAGGGCACAACCAAGATTGAAGAGAGCAGGACAGAAGTCAACGGCAATAAAAGCGCAGCGGCCAGCTGATATCAAGAATGGGTTTAAAATGCTTGTAGACTGTTTTTGCACATTTACGGTACAGAAGGAGGCCGTTTGTCCCATCGCGTCTGTGCCGACCAAAAAGATCTACCCAGCCTAATTCCAGCTCTGGTCCGTAGCCCTGTCGGTGACGACACTTGCTTCCCTTGTTGGGTTTCATAGGGCTCAGATTTGGACCACTGCTTTTTTTGGCGCACTCACCAGAGATACGGCAACTTTGTGGGCTGAAAATGGCGGCGAAAAAAATCTCCCCCCGATTCTGGCCGCCGTGTTGCCTCTCCCGGGGCTTAGCGTGGCGTGGCCAGTCAATTGGGGGGGCGGAGCTAGGGCCCTGCGCCAGAAACAGTGCCGGCAGCTCTGCATATGCGCGCTGGGAGTGTGCGCGCATGTGCAGGAGCTGCTGCCCCCAGCCTCTGTGTGCGTCCCGCCCCTATCCCAGGCCGAGTGGCTTGCCGCTCAGGCCGGCCCGCTGCCTTCCCGGGCTAGAAGGCCACAACAAGCAGGGTGGTGCGGGGCCCAAGCCGCAGCAGCGGGGATGGTGGGGGCGGGCAGGGGGAAGAGTTTTGATCCTGTGCGGGGTGGGGGGGGCGGGGGGGGGAGCGTGGTGATAACTGTGTAGACAGTAATTTTAATGAGCTTACTCAAGACTATCCTTAACCCGGTTGTTGAAAATACTTTCCTCCATAAAAACATAAGAATTACAAGCAGGAGGTACTTCTATTTTTTATTTGGATATTTTGAAAAAATTATGTAAATATGTTTTGTCTCTTTACTTTTATTTTTGTAGTTTAAGCTTCCATGAATGCTTCTGTTGTACAGTAAATTAACTTTGCGAAGTTTGTCATATGATGTCGTGTATAGCTGTTTGATCCTACTCACATTCTTTAGTCAAGTCATTAAGTTCTGCTGGCCTCCGATGTACCTACCTGCGCTGATTTCTTAACTCTCCGCAAGGGTTTTCTGTGCGGCCACAAGTGGCCACATACACTGGCCTAAGTTAGTTTGGAGCAACTATGAGCAGTCCAAAGTGGCCTAAATGGCCAAAACGGGCGTAAATGGCTGGTAACGCTCCCTTTTGAAAAAATCTAAACTAAACCAAAAAAATCCTAAGTAACTTACTTACACTGGTGCAAATTGAATGTGCAAAATGGGGATTTTTACGATACTCCAGAAAAATCAAGTTGCTCCAAAAAAAAACGGAGCAATTCCTGGGCAATTTTGAGCCCCATAGACACTAGCAGTCCAGAAGTACCTCACCTACACGGCTATTATTCACATGGAAGTTTAAACAGTGAGCATCAGCAGGCTATTCAATTGCAGGAGGTCATCGTATCCTGTCCCTCTCCAGTGTCCACGCCATTCGAACTTTCCACCAAGAGCCAGATAGCAACCACAAAGCAGGAACACTGGCTTATTTTCTGCTCTCCAGCTCTGGCAGCTACGTCCTCTGGCACCTCACCGCAGATAAAGGGTCCACAGCCAGATAGTAAATGGGTGACCAACAGGAAGAGCAGTGCAAAGAAGGTAGTGCAGGGGTCCCCTGCGGTCATCCCCCTGCAAAACAGATACACTGCTTTGAGTACTGTTGAGGGGGATGACTCATCAGGGGAGGGCAGCAGCAGCCAAGTTCATGGCACCGTGGGTGGCTCTGCTGCACAGGAGAGCTATAGTGATAGGGGGATTCTATTGTAAGGGGAATAGATAGGTGTTTCTGCGGCCGCAACCAAGACTCCAGGATGGTATGTTGCCTCCCTGGTGCAAGGGGTCAAGGATGTCTCGGAGCGGGTGCAGGACATTCTGAAAAGGGAGGGTGAACAGCCAGTTGTCGTGGTGCATATAGGTGCCAACGATATAGGTACAAAACGGGATGAGGTCCTACGAGACGAATTTAGGGAGCTAGGAGTTAAATTAAAAAGTAGGACCTCAAAAGTAGTAATCTCAGGATTGCTACCAGTGCCATGTGCTAGTCAGAGTAGGAATCGCAGGATAGCCCAGATGAATACGTGGCTTGAGGAGTGGTGCAAAAGGGAGGGATTCATATTCCTGAGGCATTGGAACCGGTTCTGGGGGAGGTGGGAGCAGTACAAACCGGACGGTCTGCACCTGGGCAGGACCGGAACCAATGTCCTAGGTGGAGTGTTTGCTAGTGCTGTTGGGGAGTGGTTAAACTAATATGGCGGGGGGATGGGAACCTATGCAAGGAGACAGAGGGAAATAAAATGGGGGCAGAAGCAAAAGATAGAAAGGAGAATAGTAAAAGTGGAGGGCAGAGAAACCCAAGGCAAAAAACAAAAAGGGCCACATTACAGCAAAATTCTAAAGGGGCAAAGTGTGTTAAAAAGACAAGCCTGAGGCTCTGTGCCTCAATGCGAGGAGTATTCGGAATAAGGTGGATGAATTAACTGCGCAGACAGCAGTTAACGGATATGATGTAATTGGCATCACGGAGACATGGCTCCAGGGTGACCAAGGCTGGGAACTCAACATCCAGGACTATTCAACATTTAGGAAGGATAGGCAGAGAGGAAAAGGAGGTGGGTGGCGTTGCTGGTTAAAGAGGAAATTAATGCAATAGTAAGGAGGGACATTAGCTTGGATGATGTGGAATCGGTATGGGTGGAGCTGCGGAATACCAAAGGGCAGAAAACACTAGTGGGAGTTGTGTACAGACCACCAAACAGTAGTAGTAAGATTGGGGACAGCATCAAACAAGAAATAAGGGATGTGTGCAATAAAGGTACAGCAGTTATCATGAGCGACTTTAATCTGCATATTGATTGGGCTAACCAAACTGGTAGCAATGCGGTGGAGGAGGATTTCCTGGAGTGTATTAGGGATAGTTTTCGAGACCAATATGTTGAGGAACCAACTCGAGAGCTGGCCATTCTAGACTGGGTAATGTGTAATGAGAAGGGACTAATTAGCAATCTTGTTGTGCGAGGCCCCTTGGGGAAGAATGACCATAATATGGTAGAATTCTTTATTAAGATGGAGAGTGACACAGTTAATTCGGAAACTAGGGTCCTGAACTTAAGGAAAGGTAACTTCAACGGTATGAGGTGTGAATTGGCTAGAATAGACTGGCAAAGGATACTTAAAGGGTTGACGATGGATAAGCAATGGCAAACATTTAAAGATCACATGGATGAACTTCAGCAACTGTACATCCCTATCTGGAGTAAAAATAAAACGGGGAAGGTGGCTCAACCATGGCTAACAAGGGAAATTAAGGATAGTGTTAAAACCAAGGAAGAGGCATATAAATTGGCTAGAAAAAGTAACAAACCTGAGGACTGGGAGAAATTTAGAATTCAACAGAGGAGGACTAAGCATTTAAATAAGAGGGGGAAAATAGAGTACGAGAGGAAGCTTGCAGGGAACATAAAAACTGACTGCAAAAGCTTCTATAAATATGTGAAGAGAAAAAGATTAGTGAAGACAAATGTAGGTCCCTTGCAGTCGGATTCAGGTGAATTTATAATGGGGAATAAAGAAATGGCAGACCAATTGAACAAATACTTCGGTTCCGTCTTCACGAAGGAAGACACAAATAACCTTCCGAATGTACTAGGGGACAATGGGTCTAGTGAGGAGGAGGGACTGAAGGATATCCTTATTGGGCGGGAAATTGATGGGATTGAAGGCTGACAAATCCCCGGGGCCTGATAGTCTGCATCCTAGAGTACTTCAGGAAGTGGCCCTAGAAATAGAAGCATTGGTGATCATTTTCCAATAGTCTATTGACTCTGGATCAGTTCCTATGGACTGAAGGGTAGCTAATGTAACACCACTTTTTAAAAAAGGAGGGAGAGAAAACAGGTAATTATAGACCGGTTAGCCTGACATCAGTATTGGGTAAATGTTGGAATCAATCATTAAGGATGAAATAGCAGCACATTTGGAAAGCAGTGACAGGATCGATCCAAATCAGCATGGATTTATGAAAGGGAAATCATGCTTGGCGAATCTTCTGGAATTTTTTGAGAATGTAACTTGCAGAGTGGACAAAGGAGAACCAGTGGATGTGGTGCATTTGGACTTTCAAAAGTCTTTTGACAAGATCCCGCACAAGGGATTGTTGTGCATAATCAAAGTGTATGGTATTGGGGGTAATGTACTGACATGGGTAGAGAATTGGTTGGCAGACAGGAAGCAGAGAGTCGGGATAAACGGGTTCTTTTCAGAATGGCAAGCAGTGACTAGTGGAGTGCCGCAGGGCTCAGTGCTGGAACCCCAACTCTTTACAATATACATTAACGATTTGGATGAAGGAATTGAGTGTAATATCTCCAAGTTTGCAGATGACGCTAAACTGGGTGGCGGTGAGAGCTGTGAGGGGGACGCTAAGAGGCTGCAGGGTGACTAGGACAGGTTAGGTGAGTGGGCATGTGCATGGCAGATGCAGTATAATGTGGATAAATGTGAGGTTATCCATTTTGGGGGCAAAAACATGAAGGCAGAATATTATCTGATTGGCGGCAGATTAGGAAAAAGGCAGGTGCAACGAGACCTTGGTGTCATGGTTCATCAGTCATTGAAAGTTGGCATGCAGGTACAGCAGGCGGTGAAGAAGGCAAATGGTATGTTGGCGTTTATAGCTAGGGGATTTGAGTATAGGAGCAGGGAGGTCTTACTGCAGTTGTACAGGGCCTTAGTGAGGCCTCACCTGGAATATTGCGTTAGTTTTGGTCTCCTAATCTGAGGAAGGACGTTCTTGCTTTTGAGGGAGTGCAGCGAAGGTTCACCAGACTAGTTCCAGGGACCAGGGATGGCTGGATTGACATATGAGGAGAGACTGGATCCAACTGGGCCTTTATTCACTGGAGTTTAGAAGGATGAGAGGGTATCTCATAGAAACGTATAAGATTCTGACGGGACTGGACAGGTTAGATGCGGGAAGAATGTTCCCAATGTTGGGGAAGTCCAGAACCAGGGGACATAGTCTTAGGATAAGGGGTAGGCCATTTAGGACTAAGATGAGGAGAAACTTCTTCACTCAGAGAGTTGTTAACCTGTGGAATTCCATACTGCAGAGATGCCAGTTCATTGGATATATTCAAGAGGGAGTTAGATATGGCCCTTACGGCTAAGGGGATCAAGGGGTATGGAAAGCAAGAAAGGGGTAACTGAGGGAATGATCAGCCATGACCTTACTGAATGGCGGTGCAGGCTCGAAGGGCCGAATGGCCTACTCCTGCACTTATTTTCTATGTTTCCATGTTTCCCTGCTGCACCCTGGCTATGACCAATATCGTGCACTTCAATAACACTTATAAAAACCAGAACAACTACTTGTCTTTAAATGTAGAAAACTATCACAGGCCCTTCACCAGAGAAGAAAAGGAGGAGTATGATGGAATACTCTCCACTTGCCTAGATGAGTGCAGCTCCAACACCACTCAAGAAGTTCGACACCATCCAGGACAAAGCAGCCCGCTTGATTGGCACCCCATCCACCACCTTCAACATTCACTCCCTCCACCACAGGCGTACCATATCTGCAGTGTGTACCATCTACAAGATGCACTGCGGCAACTCGCCAAGGCTTCTTCGGCAGCACCTCCCAAACCCGCGACCTCTACCACCTAGAAGGACAAGGGCAGCAGACGCATGGGAACACCACCACCTGCAAGTCACACACCATCCTGACTTGGAAATATATCGCCGTTCCTTCATCACTGCTGGGTCAAAATCCTGGAACTCCCTCCCGAACAGTAATTTTAACATGCGGACTGCAGTGGTTCAAGAAGGCAGTTCACCATCACCTTCTTAAGGGCAATTAGGGATGGGCAATAAATGCTGGCTTTGCCAGCGACGCCCACATCCCATGAACCGAATTTTTTTTTAAACTGGTACTGAGCCTTTTGCTGAAGAGGTGGCAAAGTTTGGTTGAATATAATGGTATAAAAAGGTGAGGAGGGAGGTACAGAGGTGAAAAGGCTCGGGAGGGAGATTGACAAGAATCATCATAGGTGGTCCCTCGAACGAGGATGACTTGCTTCCACATGAGTTCACAGATGTTTCAATGAAGGACCCGATATTCCAGTTCTGAATTCCAATTGAAGGGTGGAAGATGCCTGTGCGTGAATTGTTTTTAACGTGTGGTGACCGTTGCACACCAGCCACCACATGGGCTTGACAAAGCTAGGCCTTTATCCAGTGGCAAGGGCTAACTCGGACGACTGGAGACCTGCTCTGCTGAACGGACCTAGTGCGCGCGCATATCGCAGTGTGGGCAGGTCCGTGCTGTCCCTGGACCCTCGGCTCTTCTGGGCCCCGTACCCTCATTTGCCGCTCCACCGCCGCGATCTCTCGCCGCTCCTCCACACGGTCGCCGCGATCTCTCGCCGCTCCTCCGCCGCGATCTCTCGCCGCTCCTCTGCCCCAACCTTCCCGTTCCTCCGCTGTACCTGGACCCTGCCGGTGCTCCAAACAACCATGCAACCAAGGACCTCCAGATTGCAGGTGGCGCTGTGACCCCGGGCAAGAAAACAGCTAAAGGCTCTGCCATCAAAGAGCAGCGGGAGAAGGGGAGGATTCACAACAGGCCAGAATCAGAGCACTAGAAGTCCCAGGAGCAGATGCGAGGCTGGAGAAGGGCGCGGGGGAAGGGGAAGGGGAAGGCGAGGTTGTGGTGGGATTTGTCAATGAGACCAAAGATTTAGAAGATGGGGGAGGGGGTTACCTAACGAACAGGCAGCGGAGTTTTGGACAATAATGGAGGGAAGAGGTCAGGATGCCAGCAAGAATCCTACTGAAGATGTTGAATTGATGAGGGTTTTTTTTGGCAGTGAAGGCCAGTGAAGGGTGCCTGTAAGGGGGGGGAGGGGGCAGAAGAGACTGGAGGTGGAGGGGACATAAGAACATAAGAAATAGGAGCAGGAGTAGGCCATATGGCCCCTCGAGCCTGCTCCGCCATTTAATAAGATCATGGCTGATCTGATCATAGACTCAGCTCCACTTCCCCGCCCGCTCTCCATAACCCCTTAGACCATGGAAAGGGGCGGAGAGGTCAAGAGAGGGGGGGGGGATCGCCGTGGTAGGGGCCTTGAAAGATCACAGGCCGTGGAGGGCATCAGATCGGTGGGAGGGGGGTTGGGGAACGATTACTGGGGAGGTTAAAAAGTTAGGTTGGTGGGCCGAGATGCAAAAGCACTCCTGCTCCTCCTGGCCCACAAGTGAGTTAAACAGTAACTTCACTATATAAAAAGATAACTCCAAACAGGACATGTTGACAACATCCACTGCAACGAACCCGCCCTCCTTGAAACAGTCGAAATACAAACACCTCTTTACCGAAAGGGAAAGAAAATGCTACTTGTGTGCATCTGTTTTTCGAAAACTGCATCCATGCATTGAAAGGAAAGCTGCTGCTAGCCTTTAGAGAGCTTTAGCACTCTATACCTCGATTGTTGTCAGCCGTTCCTCGGCTCCAAATGGCTCAGTGATAGGATCATACACTAACCCATAAAAATGGCCTGCATTAAAAAAATGAGTTTTTGTATCATATTTTATGTGGATTCTTCACCCCAACTGCTATTAAAACAGATGGAAAGCCTGTAATTACTTAGCAAGGGCTCAAGCACTAATGACTATGCAATTTATGTTGTTTAATGAAGAACGTTTAACCACATTTACAAGATTTGTTCTCCGAAGGGAATGCACTGCAGCCTTGAACTGTACAGCTTTACAGAACCACTGCATTCTGCACTTCTTGTAGGTGATTAAATAATTCCTTCAAAAAAAAATATATATAAAAGATGAATTTCAGCCTCCCGAAAAGGCCTCTTCTCGCCGGAAAATGGCGGCCAAGTGACGGAGCCCAGCGGCCACAGATTTGCGGTTGAATGACCGCTGCCAGCGAAATTCACCGCGGTGGATTTTCCGGCATTCCCACTTCCGCCTCGTTGCTGCCGACTGGTCCCAAGTGCGTGGCCAAAGTGCGCACCACCGATCTTCTACACCTCCATCTAAATTCAGCTGCAAAAATCTTCAATCCGCCGCCCGGCGCCCCCGACAGCTTTTCCTGTCGGTGCACCTTGTTTTTCCTGAGGGTGGGACGTGGCTGCACAGCGGCCATTAAAGGCGAGGGCCCACTGCCGCGGAAGCCATGATTTTTTTTTGTCTTTTATCGGCCGACTGCCAGGGTGGGCCCGACAATTATGCCCCCGGGTTCAGCCGGGCCACCAACAGCCAGCTTGGCATTGACCTCTTGGGTGCCAGGCCGCTGGCCCGCCAGAAGCCCTCCCTGGAGGCCCAGCGGACCGAAGTTTTAAAATGGCGAAGGCTCGCCCCTTTAAGTGAAGCGGAGCGGCGCGGTGACGCACACGCGTCATGACATCATCACCGCTCCGCTGACGATTGACAGCGGCGGTGACTCCGTTCCGCTTCCACTTCCGCCCCCATTATGACCAACTTCCCATCCGCTTAAAAAAAAATGAAGAGCAAAATTTCGCGAAAAAGATGACCTCATCCAGCACGGCGGAAAAAACTTTTAAAAACAGTCGCTATGCTAGGTTTCCGCCGGGCCTAATTTCTACCCCAGTGTTTCTCGTTCCAACAATACCTCCTGGCATGCAGATTTGCAGTGACTGAATACAGCTTTCCATAGTGTCTCACCTCCTGACTCTCCAAAGGCACAAGTCAGGAGTGTGATGGAACTCTCCACTTGCCTGGATGAGTGCAGCTCCAACAACACTCGACACCATCCAGGACAAAGCAGCCCGCTTGATTGGCACCCCATCCACCACCTTCAACATTTACTCCCTCCACCACCGGCACACTGTGGCTGCAGTGTGCACCATCTACAAGATGCACTGCAGCAACTTGCCAAGGCTTCTTCGGCAGCACCTCCCAAACCCACGACCTCTACCACCTAGAAGGACAAGGGCAGCCGGCGCATGGGAGCACCATCATCTGCAAGTTCCCCTCCAAGTCACACACCATCCTGACTTGGAAATACATTGCCGTTCCTTCATCGTCGCTGGGTGAAAATCCTGGAACTCCCAACAGCACTGTGGGAGCACCTTCACCACACGGACTGCTGCGGTTCAAAAAGGCGGCTCACCACCACCATCTCAAGGGCAATTAGGGATGGGCAATAAATGCTGGCCTTGCCGGCGATGCCCACATCCCATGAACAAATTTTTTTTTTTTTTTTAAGTTGCATAAATAATTGCATAAACATGTCCTAACAATTTAATGGTTGTGGAGTTGAAAGGTGTGCAGCCATCTACAAAGTCAAACAGTGTGTGCCAACAAAATAAGCTCAAAAAGGGTTGCACAACATTCAACTCATTTTCAGGAAGCATGCAAGAAGCTTGTTGCAAAACACCACTGAACAACCATGAAGGAAGCAATGCACACAAAGGCCATACATGCGCTGACAATTCCTTATATAATTCAATAAAACTCTTATAAATAGGTGAGCACGTTACATGGAATGTTGCTTCCAGCCTGTTGACACAATGGTCTTGGATCCTAAGTTATGGAGTAAATGATGAGCTGCACAAACTTTCATGATTAAATGGTATAGAATACAATACCAAATCCCGTTTTATTCTGGGCACTATAGAGGCTTGCAAAAGGATAGTTATTATTCCTTTCCACCACTGTAATGCTTTTAAACTATAAAATTGTGGAGCTTCTTACCTCCCTCAGTTTTTCTTCTCTTAAAGAAAGATTTGCATTTATATAGCGCCTTTCACGACTACCGAATGTCCCAAAGCGCTTTCTAGCCAATGAAGTAATTTTGGAGGGTAGTCACTGTTGTAATGTGGGAAAAGCGATGGCCAGTTTGCGCACAGCAAGCTCCCACAAACAGCAATGTGATCATGATCGGATAATCTGTTCATCATCATCATAGGCAGTCCCTTGGAATCAAGGAAGACTTGCTTCCACTCCTGAAGTGAGTTCTTTGGTGGCTGAACAAGTCCAATACGAGACGTTGAGGGAAGGGGTGGGTGGGTGGGTGGGACAGGTTTGCCGCACACTCTTTCCGCTGCCTGCGCCTGGTTTCTGCATGCTCGTGGCGATGAGACTCGAGGTGCTCAGTGCCCTCCCGGATGCACTTCCTCCACTTAGGGCAGTCTTTGGCCAGGGACTCCCAGGTGTCAGTGGGGATGTTGCGCTTTATCAGGGAGGCTGTTATAGTGATGTTGATTGAGGGATTACTTCGAAATAGTGCCTTGGGATCTTTGACGTCCACCTGAAAGGGCAGATGGGGTCTCGTTTTAACGTCTCATCCGAAGGACGGCACCTCCGACAGTGCAGCACTCCCTCAGGACGACACTGGAGTGTCACCCTCGATTTTTGTGCTCAAAGTTCCTTGAGTGGGACTTGAAATCAGAACCTTCTGACACAGATGTGAGAGTGCTACCCACTGAGCCACAGCGGACACTGACTGCCTTGTACAATCTACAGACTTAAAAGCCAAGCTCATCACCACCTAATTACTTTCAGATGAGACGTTAAACCGAGGCCCCGTCTGCTTCTCAGGTGAACGTAAGATCCCATGGCCACTATTTTGAAGAAGAGCAGGGGAGTTATCGCCGGTGTCCCGGCCAATTTTTATCCCTCTACCAACATCACTAAAACAGATTATCTGGTCGTTAATTTCATTGCTGTTTTGTGGGGAGCTTGCTGTGTCCAAATTGGCTGCCGCGTTTCCAACATTACAACAGTGACTACACTTCAAAAGTACTTCATTGGCTGTGACGTGCTTTGGGACATCCTGAGATTGTGTGAGGCGCTATCGAAATGCAAGTCTTTCTGCTACAACTTGATTTTCTTGGTCTTCGAACCTAGCCCCAGCACTGCCCTGCAGTATTGGTCTCGACCCTTCCCCCTAGGAGCCGCATTAATTAATGATTGGTTCACAAACAAAATTGTTTGTAAACAAATTATAAACAAAACTCAAGCGCTCATCGCCACCTAATTACAACTGCTCGGGCATCAATGCGAGGTGCTACAGAATGTATTTAAAGAGTGGCTCCATGCAGTACTGGAAGCGGTGTATCCATAGAGCATGGTCTCCCAATAGAGACAAGTTCAGCTCTTCTCTGACTTGTTTAAAAGACCATCTGCAGTACTTCTGAGTTATGGGGTTCTCCCAAATCTTTGTGGGTAAAGTTACAACACACAATCATAATAGTTACTGCTGTGGAGAAACTCTCCATCCAATATTCATACAAAGTTTTCTAATCGGCTTGCTCTCCCAGAGAGGTTTCACAATCCTTTGCAGCCATTAAAGCTGCTTGCTGCCTCAAAGCTGCATGGTAGTTCCCCTCTCAGAGCAGCAAGAACAGGAAGTAAAAAGCAAAATACTGCAGATGCTGGAAATCCAAAACAAACCCCCCCCCGCCAGAAAATGCTGGATACACTCAGCAGGTCGAGGGTCGAGCAGCATCTATGACAAGAACAGACAAGGTAACATTTCAGTTATGGCCCCAATGAAACGTCTGCACCCGAAAACTTGAAATCATTGTATCACATTATCAATCCTTTTCAGGACTTTCAATTACTTGCAAACAGACATTCTCCGCTCCATTTTATTTCCCTAAAAGTCTTAACATAAGAACATAAGAAATAGGAGCAGGAGTGGACCATTTGGCCCCTCCATTCAATAGGATCCTGGCTGATCTGATCTTGGCCTCAATTCCACTTCCCTGCCTGCTCCCCATAACCCTCGACTCCATTGACTTGCATTTCTATAGCGCCTTTCATGACTTCAACACACCCCAAAGCGCTTTACAGCCAATGAAGTACTTTTGGAGTGTGGTCACTGTTGTAATGTAGGAAACGCAGCAGCCAACCTGCGCACAGCAAACTCCCACTAACAGCAATGTGAAAATGATCAGATAATCATTCTTTTTGTGATGTTGATTGAGGGATAAATATTGGCCAGGACACCGAGGATAACTCCCCTGCTCTTCTTCGAAATAGTGCCATGGGATCTTTCACGTCCACTTGAGAGAGCAGGCGTGGCCTCGGTTTAAGGTCTCATCCAAAAGACGGCACCTCCGACAGGGCAGCACTCCCTCAGTACTGCACTGGAGTGTCAGCCTAGATTTTTGTGCTCAAGTCTCTGGAGTGGGACTTCAACCCACAACCTATTTAACTGCATATATACCACGACAGAAAGAAATAAGTCAATATAGTGAGACGTGTGGACAAAAGTTACTTCCTAGTCACAGATGGTTCTGGCTGGACAGTCGGTGGGATTCTCATCAATACTCTGCTGGTAAGCTGTGCAGTGCTAGATGATTTAAATCTGGCAACTCACTGTGCACCCCTGCTGTGTCTAAGACTTGGCTTTTATCAATCTACTGCATTGGAGTGTTAGTCTAGATTTTTGTGCTCAAGTCTCTGGAGTAGGACAAACCCACAACCTTCTGACTCAGAGGCGAGAGTGCTACCACCTGAGTCACTGGCTGACACTTGTTACACTAAAGCATTCTACACTAGCACAGAAACTAGGTGAGTGCTGGAGCAATGGATTCTCATTCAGGAGCCTCTCTTCCAAAATAAAACCCCCCAACACAACTGTCACTCAGTGATGTCATTTAAAAAGGTTTTGGGTTGGAAATGTTCAATTTTCTGCCTTGACTGGCAGTGAGCTGGGGACGGGGAAGATGGTGGAAGAGACAGTTCCAGAAATGGGGCAGAGTGCTGGTCTCTGGGTAAAGGCCAGATCATTCGACTGGCTAGAAGCAGCATGGCAGAAGCTGACAGCATTGCTTTAACTTTTTAGGAAATGGTAGAATATTAAAGCACAGAAAAGAATGGGAAGAAAAGAGATACATTTAAATTTAAATGTTAAGATTTGCTTTTTGCGTTTCGGTATTGGGACGACCACCATCCTGAAAGCAGTGCAGTCTGTCATTCTAGCTTATTGCTGCACAATCTTTCAGGTTTCTTTCGGCACAATATGCATGCAATTGCAGCGGGAAAAAAGTTAACTGGAACTTTGTGACAACTGAATTTTCCTTGCAAATTGCTCCGTGCTGAAGCACCAACTGTGACCTCTAAATTCCAGGCTAACATTTCTCTACCACTTGCTAATTTTACACGATAATTACTGTCTACTTGACCCAGCAACTTCTAGGGGGTGAAATTCGGTTAACGCCATTTGGGGGGGGGGGGTGAAACTTCCTGCGCCCGGCACAGAGATCGCGCACCGGCCACAAAATTGGGGTAACCGCGCCCCCTCCTCCCCCGACAGGAAGTGGAGCGCGATGTTGCGGTGCTCCACTTCCTCTCGGGGGGGGGGGGGGGGGCAGGACCAGGGCAGTAAGCGTGCAGATTTTCCAGCGTTACGCGGCCTGTGCGTTAAAGGGGAGGGCACGCTGCGAGCTCTGCAGTGGGGCGAGTGGCCTCCACTTGGCCACCCGGGGTGCAGTGGCCGCTGCCCGGCATGGAAGCGGAATGTTGGGCCGCACCGTCGCGGCACAGCACCCGCAAAATAGACAACGGAAAGCCAGACCGGTAACTCGGCCGGGGGAAAACATGGCGCCGCATACCTTACCTTTACTTTACTTTTTTGCCTCGCGAGCGGAGTGTGGCCCGGTTCGCCACCCGCGCGCTCATGGGGCGCCACCCAATATCCCAATATCGCAAGGCGCAAACGGGTCGCCCGTTTAGTGAGGGAGGCGCAAACAATGCGAATTTCTCTCTCCCCACCCCCCCCCCCCCGAATTTATATGATTTCTAAATCCAGACTATGCGACACTTTCTTTGATTTGTTTCATCATGTGAAGGGTGCAGCTGGTTATTTCAGTAACTGAGACCCAGACACGCTCATCGACAAGTGGGTTTAAGGATCTCTTTATTTTGTGACAATATGGTTGCAAAAATAAAGAACAAATTCCAGCAAAAATCTGTTACTTAAAAAAAAGAGCGAAAGGTTACACAAAGGCCAAAAAAACTCAAGTTTCTAACACTGTAAAGATTGTGGACAGCAAGTTCTCTCCTTAAAACACACAAAAGGCAATCACCACTCCAGATTCAGCTATCACTCTGACCCAGCCAAACTCCAGGGACCGCTGCTAATTATCCTGAGCCCAAATGGCACCATCCCAAAAGTGTCCCTAATCGTAATAAAAACCACAGTGTACTTCCTGCCACGTGCAATGCAAGTACAATGACTTCACAAAATATACATATTTATTTTCCTGGAGAAATAAAGTGCAACATCACTCAATTTTCCTGCGTGTTTTTGGGGCATTGCTTAAAGTGCCCCCTATACTCAAACTGCACAAAAAGATCCACCTGTTTGTTTATCATCATAGGCGGTGCCTCGTATCGAGGATGACTTACTTCCACGCCAAAATGGATGAGTTCACAGGTGTTTCGATGAAGGACCCGATATTCCAGGTCCTGAACTACATGTTGGAGGATGGGAGATGCCTGTGCGTGGATTTTTTTAACGTGTGGTGACTGTTGCACACCAGCCACCACACGGGCTTGACAGAGCTAGGTCTTGGTCCAGTGGCAAGGGTTAACCAAATTAAGCCTTCAAAGGAGCAGCGTGCAGCCCGACCCGGCCTTCGGCGCCACGGCCCAAGACCCATTTATTAGGGCTCCGATGTTGCTACTTCCAGCCATGAACAAATCATACCAAATGCAGCAAGATTGTGTGCGGGCAAACCGCAGAAATGAAGCCACATTCATAGCCCGGAGTGTGTAGCTGTATTGACGGCGAAACCATCAGCGCTCACCGTCTTTGCCGCGTGAAACTGACAGCGACCTCTGGCGTCCGCGCACGCGCATTTAAACGCGGAAATCCAGAAGTTACTGTCAGCGAATCCCTGCTGCGCCGCAGTCCCAGCAGCTGGCAATTTTTAGAAATCACTGAACTGACAAGAACTGCCCCATTTACACTGTAATATCGCTGATAAAAGCCCCCCCCCACCAAAGTTAAGCCTCGTTCAATGAGGTGTAATTGGGTTTTTAATGCCGTACTATGTCCTAACTACTGCTGAACAACCGCTCTGGCCCGGGCAAACTCATTTATATTTGTGGAATGTCAATTTTTTCCATTATGCTAAAAATTCCATAGTTTATTATAACAACATTTTTTTTTAAAAAGATATTTCAGATTCTACCTTCATCCCAAGTGCATTCCCCATTCTTTATTTCACTCTCTGTAAATTATTTTAAAAAGTGAAGGATAATCAGTTGCATTTTACTTCCTGGTTTTTGTTGTCTGAGAGAATTCTTCAATGCGATTGGCTGCTTAGCCTGCTTGATGACATCGCTGTTGCTGAAGGCTGGAGATCCCCTTGAGTTGGTGTCAGATTCAAATTAACGCCGAGAGAGGTGAAATCCACGCCACAGAGAGATCACTAGATCTTTGTGGGCAGCTTTCTTCGAGGCCAGCCGCAAGCGCTGTCACTTTGCCGGTGAGCGCAAAACCCAAGCCAATATTCTCTATTGCAACCAGTGTGAACACCTGACAATGGGGGGTGGGTGCGGAATATACATCAATACTGTTATAGAATCTGTGATGAAGTAACAGAGGATTGATGAAGTAGCGCAGGTGATGCTGTACATATGGACTTTCAAAAGGCATTTGATAAAGTACCTCTTCACAGACCTATTCAGAAAATAGATGTATATGGTAGTAAGGGGACGGTGGTAACTTGGGTACGTATTTGGCCAAGAGATAGGAGCCAGAGTAGTGCTGGATGGAGATAATTATGCAGTGGGGTCCCACCAGGGGTCGCTATTAGGATCATTGCTTCCCTTGTTATATATAAATGACTTGTACTTGGATATAGGGAATACAATTTTGAAGTTTACGCATGATAAAACATTTGGCAACATAGTAAATAGTGAGCATGCTAAGTGTAAACTGAAGCACTTTGCGAGAAACAACATGGAGAGGCCGTATAATCGAAATGGTACTACAGGTTCACCAGACTGATTCCCGGGATGGCAGGACTGACATGTGAAGAAAGACTGGATTGACTAGGCTTATATTCACTGGAATTTAGAAGAATGAGAGGGGATCGCATAGAAGCATATAAAATTCTGACGGGATTGGACAGGTTAGATGCAGGAAGAATGTTCCCGATGTTGGAGAAGTCCAGAACCAGGGGTCACAGTCTAAGGATAAGGGGTAAACCATATAGGACCGAGATGAGGAGAAACTTTTTCACTCAAGAGAATTGTGAACTTGTGGAATTCTCTACCACAGAAAGTTGTTGAGACCAGTTCGTTGGATATATTCAAAAGGGAGTTAGATGTGGCCCTTACAGCTAAAGGGATCAAGGGGTATGGAGAGAAAGCAGGAGTGGGGTACTGAAGTTGCATGATCAGCCATGATCATATTGAATGGTGGTGCAGACTTGAAGGGCCAAATGGCCTATTTTCTATGTTTCTATGAACCTCCCTTATCCAGAACCATTTCCGGCCACCAGATGACACATGCGCAGAACTCCGACATGAACAAATTGAAGTCCTTCCTCGCTGCCGACTCCCGCAATCACTGGCTTGATCCCGCGATCCCCCGCTCCGCCCCCCCCCCCCTCCCCTTGATCTCTCTGCCGCTCTCCCAGCCCCAAGCCAGCCAGTCCCGATATCCCCTTGCTCAGTACCTGTATCATCCAATTTAACCAGACCACACCTCATCCGGAAAAATCCCTTATCCAGAACAGGCCAGGTCCCGAGGGTTCCGGATAAGGGAGGTTCAACCTGTATTTTGAGGTGGATTCAAGAACAGAGGGGCCTGGTGGTGCATATTCACACATCTTTGAAGGTGGCAGGGAAAGTTGATAAGGTGGTTCAGAAAGCTTATGGGATACTTGGCTTTGTGAATAGGGGCAGTGAATACAAAAAGGAAGTCATGCTAAACCTCACAAATCTCTGGTCAGGCCTCAGCTGGAGTATTGTGGGCGCCACACTTTAGGCAGGATATCAAGGCCTTGGAGAGGATACAGAGGAGGTTTGCCAGGATGATTCCAGGGATGAGGGTGTTTAGTTATGTGGAGTATGAGCTGTATGAAATTAGGAAATCGGAGAAGTTGGGATTGTTCTACTTAGTTCTGACGAAGGGTCATCGATCTGAAACATTAACTGTTTCTCTTGCCACAGATACTGCCTGACCTGCTGAGTATTTCCAGCATTTTCTGTTTGTATTGTTCTCCTTAGAGCAGACACGGTTAAGGGGAGATCTAAAAGAGGTATTCAAAATTAGGGGGGCTTTTGATAGAGCGAGTAGGGAGAAACTATTTCATCTGGCAAGTGGGTCGGTAACCAGAAGTCATAAATTTTAAATAACTGTCAATAGAATTATAGGGGAAATGATGAGAGGGTTGTTAAGATCTTAAATGCACTACCTGAATGGGTGGTGGAATGCGATTCCATCAAAACTTTCAAAAGGCAATTGGACATGTGCCCAATCCCGTCAGAATTTGCAAGGAATTGGGGAAAAGATGTGCGACTAAAGTGGACAATTCTTTCGAAGTGCCAGCACAGGCATGATGGGCTGAAAGGATCTTACAGTACCAAAGGATGCCAATGATTCTAATCATACAGCACAGAAAGAGGCGATTCCGTCCATCATGCCTGTGCCAGCTCTTGGAAAGAGCTATCCATTTAGTCTCAGGGGAGACGTAATTGAGGTGTATAAAATTATGAGGGGCCTAGATAGGAAGGACCTATTTCCCTTAGCAGAGAGGTCAATAACCAGGGGGCATAGATTTAAAGTCATTGGTAGGACGATTGGAGTAGAGTTAAGAGGAACATTTTTCACCCAGAGGCTGGTGAGGGTCTGGCACTCGCTGCCTGAAAGGGTGGTCGAGGCAGAAACCCTCACCACATTTAAAAGGTGCTTGGATGTGCACCTGAAGCGCCGTAACCTGCAGGGCTACGGACCAAGAGCTGGAAAGTGGGATTAGGCTGGATAGCTCTTTGTCGGCCGGCGTGGACACGATGGGCCGTATGGCCTCCTTCCGTGCTGTGAATTTCTATGATGGTTGTCCCACTCCCCTTCTCTTTCCCCGTAGCCCTGCAAGTTTTCCTTTTCAAGTATTTATCTAATTCCCTTCTGAAAGTTAATATGTTGTGCACAACATCCTATTGAGATTCTGCACTACATTTCTATTAATTTTGTTTCAAGAGGGACTGTGGCAGCAATTCAGCATTTATTTCCAAAAAGTGCTACCCCTCTGCCAATAATGCTGAAAGCAGGGTACCTTTCCATTCTTCACATTATTGCTTCCAACTTGACTGTAAACTTAAAGTATTGCGCACCAACACTATTCACTTCAAGTATCAGTATAGTACAACAGTAACTAGCACAAGAACTTAAAAACAAGCCTGCCACAGCTTCATACTGTTTTATAGTGAGCAGAAGTTTACTTCATAGCGCAGTGCCATGAGCTATTGGAAGAACACTGGCTTCCTCCAGCTGTGAATTCCAGGAAAAAAATGTTTTATTATAATTAATCTTAGCCACACATTTGGAGATTACCTTCCTACAAGGTAATGATTACTTCATCGAAAAATGCAAGCATATTTTCCAAGCACTCAAGTTCCTCCTATTGCTGATAAAGCCAAAGTTATTCTAATTCATTGTCGATGTACCTGGCCCAATAAATGAGAAAACATGCATATGGATCAAGGGGGCAGAACAAAAAGTACTCAGGAACATTTAACAACTCGGCAGCTCCACGCCATTAACAACCTGCAAGTGTGGGTTTTGGTTTTCGAACTCTTGGGTCTTAATTCTCTTCAAAGCCACCCGAAATACAGATGAACCCATTCTAAAAGGTCACCAGGTCATCCCTGGTGTTATCAAGACTAAGATAAAACCATGCTTGATTAAATGCTTGTCTTGAATTCGGTGGATGACCCAGGCAGTATTTATCCCGACCGATACAGTCGACATATACTGAACATTTAACAAAAAAAATTTGAATTTAAAAAGCAGAGCAGTGTGTTGGGAATACCGACATGTGATGACACAGAGTGGAGGAGATACAGTAAGTTTGCAATCTCTTCCAACTCACCCACGATAAGGGAGTCAAGGGTTATGGGGAACGGGCAGGGAGGTGGAGCCACCACGCTGCTGGCCTTTTATGGCCCCGACCTGCCGCTGGTGTTTCCTCGCAGGTCAGGGCCATAAAAGGCCAGCGGCCCCTGGCATGCTGCTTCAGGGAGCAGCGCGAGCTGGTGCAAGAGGGCGACGGTAGTGAAGAGGGCGACTGGATTGGGCGTCAACAAGGTCCAGGTCGATGATTGGAGCGTGGACAGGTACAGCAGGAGCGGCGAGCTTGGGACCTGCAAGCGGTGAGGTCAGGGCAAAGGAGCGGCGTGATCGGGGCCCAGGAGAGGCGTGAGTTCGGGGCCCAGGGGCAGAACGGGTCAGCCCACACTGCGATATGCAGTGCGGGCTCGGTCCATGCAGCAGAGCTGGTCTCCAGTCGTCTTGGGTTAATCCTTGCCACTGGACCAAGACCTAGCTCTGTCAAGCCCGTGTGGTGGTTGGACACCACACGTTAAAAAAATCCACACACAGGCATCTTCCATCCTTCAACATGTAGTTCGGGACCTGGAATATCAGGTCCTTCATCGAAACACCTGGGAACTCATCCCTTTTTGATGTGGAAGCAAATCATCCTCGCTTCGAGGGACTGCCTGAGAGAGAAGAGAAGAGGGAGCTGAGTCCATGATCAGCTCAGCCATGATCTTATTAAATGGCACAGCAGGCTTGAGGGGCCAAATGGCCAAACGGCGAAGGTGGCTCAACCGTGGCTAACAAGGGAAATTAAGGACAGTGTTAAATGAAGAGGCATATAAATTGGCCAGAAAAAGCAGCAAACCTGAGGACTGGGAGAAATTTAGAATTCAGCAGAGGAGGACAAAGGGTTTAATTAAGAGGGAGAAAATAGAGTATGAGAGGAAGCTTGCCAGGAACATAAAAACTGACTGCAAAAGCTATTATAGATATGTGAAGAGAAAAAGATTAGTAAAGACAAACGTAGGTCCCTTGCAGTCGGATTCAGGTGAATTTATAATGGAGAACAAAGAAATGGCAGACCAATTGAACAAATACTTTGGTTCGGTCTTCATGAAGGAAGACACAAATAACCTTCCGTAGGTTTTAAGTGACCGAAGGTCTAGTGAGAAGGAGGAACTGAAGGATATCCTTAATAGGCGGGAAATTATGTTAGGGAAATTGATGCGATTGAAGGCCGATAAATCCCCGGGGCCTGATAGTCTGCATCCCAGAGTACTTAAGGAAGTGGCCCTAGAAATAGTGGATACATTGGTGATCATTTTCTAACAGTCTATCGACTCTGGATCAGTTCTTATGGACTGGAGGGTAGCTAATGTAACACCACTTTTTAAAAAGGGAGGGAGAGGGAAAGCGGAGAATTATAGACCGGTTAGCCTGACATCAGTAGTGGGGAAAATGTTGGAATCAATTATTAAAGATGAAATAGCAGCGCAGCTGGAAAGCAGTGATAGGATTGGTCCAAGTCAGCATGGATTTATGAAAGGGAAATCTTGCTTGACAAATCTTCTGGAATTTTTTGAGGATGTAACTAGTAGAGTGGACAAGGGAGAACCAGTGGATGTGGTGTATTTGGACTTTCAAAAGGCTTTTGACAAGGTCCCACACAAGAGATTGGTGTGCAAAATTAAAACACATGGTATTGGGGTTAATATACTGACGTGGATAGAGAACAGGTTGGCAGGCAGGAAGCAGAGAGTCGGGATAAACGGGTCCTTTTCAGAATGGCAGACAGTGACTAGTGGAGTGCCGCAGGGCTCAGTGCTGAGACCCCAGCTCTTTACAATATACATTAATGATTTAGATGAAGGAATTGAGTGTAATATCTCCAAGTTTTCAGATGACACTAAACTGGGGGGCGGTGTGAGCTGTGAGGAGGACGCTAAGAGGCTGCAGGGTGACTTGGACAGGTTAGGTGAGTGGGCAAATACATGGCAGATGCAGTATAATGTGGATAATTGTGAGGTTATCCACTTTGGGGGCAAAAACACGAAGGCAGAATATTATCTGAATGGTGGCAGATTAGGAAAAGGGAGGTGCAACGAGACCTGGGTGTCATGGTTCATCAGTCATTGAAAGTTGGCATGCAGGTACAGCAAATGGTATGTTGGCCTTCATAGTAGGGGATTTGAGTATAGGAGCAGGGAGGTCTTACTGCAGTTGTACAGGGCCTTGGTGAGGCCACACCTGGAATATTGTGTTCAGTTTTGGTCTCCTAATCTGAGGAAGGACGTTCTTGCCATTGAGGGAGTGCAGCGAAGGTTCACCAGACTGATTCCCGGGATGGCTGGACTGACATATGAGGATCAACTGGGCCTTTATACATTGGAGTTGAGAAGGATGAGAGGGGATCTCATAGAAACATATAAGATTCTGACGAGACTGGACAAGTTAGATGCGGGAAGAATGTTCCCATTGTTGGGGAAGTCCAGAACCAGGGGACGCAGTCTTAGGATAAGGGGTAGGCCATTTAGGACTGAGATGAGGAGAAACTTCTTCACTCAGAGAGTTGTTAACCTGTGAAATTCCCTACCGCAGAGAGTTGTTGATGCCAGTTCATTGGATATATTCAAGGGGGAAGTTAGATATGGCCCTTACGGCTAAAGGGATCAAGGAGTATGGAGAGAAAGCAGGAAAGGGGTACTGAGGGAATGATCAACCGTGATCTGATTGAATGGTGGTGCAAGCTCGAAGGGCCAAATGGCCTGCTCCTGCATCTATTTTCTATGTTTCTATGTAATCCTGTTCCTGTTTATGTTTGTTCTAAGACACACACTCCACGGGGGTCCCGATGTTAGCTATGTTGCTGGTCTTCACTAGCTGCCTTCACGAGGATTTACCCACCACCCCACATTAATTATCACTACGTTGCTATCATGTGACACGAAGAGGTTTGGAGGCAGGTTTCTGACCTTTGAGCTGCAAAATGTTCTGTACAGGAGGAAGGAAAGGTGCTACAATTATTTTTAGCTCAAAAACTGCCAATTTAGTCTCGATACTATTATTAGGTCTTGCACTGTGAACACACGGAGGGTTGTTGCTGGCTTTACTTTTCATTCCACAATTAGAACCAAATCTCTTAACATTAACAGAGTTTTAAAAAAGTATTTGAAGTTACTTATTGACCTCAAATCAAGTCAAGGGTTTACAAAGTATTTGGGTTTTAAGTTGCACAATGTTTCAAACCAATGAACCAAAAAACAGAACAAATGTTGAATCACTGGCCTAAATGTCTTCATCGACAGTTCCTCTCACAATTTAATTCGTTGCAAACAAATCAAAATGTACAGTCACCAGAAAATGTGATGTGCAGTTTTTGCATTTTGCAAAGCAAATTTTTTTAAAGTGTTTGCTTCTAAGCAGAACGCATCATAAACAGCTAAATGTAAGGTGTAGGTTAAAATTGTTTTTTTAATCACACTGTATGATGGCTTTATTGTTCTTAACGAATAAATGTATTGCAGATTGCATAATCGTGTTTGTGTATGTACATATAAATACATAAATATATATAGATAAAAATTAATCGTGCAATTAAAACAAAAGAGACATAATGGAAACTGTAACAAAGAAAGCGCTAGAACACTGGTTAGCTCACACAAGAGGTACAGCACAGTAACCGGAATGCGTGCTTTTGTATCATCGCGGTGTACTGATAAAAACGATTTTGGTGCTGCATTTATGTAGCATCTTTATCATAGGCGCTTCACAGGAGCGTAATCAAACAACGTCTGACACTGAGCCACATAAGGGAGTATTAGGACAGATGCCCAAAAAGTTGGTCAGAGTGGTAGATTTTATGGAGCGTCTTAAAGGAGGGCGAGGGAGAGGCGGAGAGGTTTAGGGATGGAATTGTGGAGCCTAATACCAGATTAATAGGAATCCATAAGATCTGAACTGAAAAAAAAATGACAAATTGCCTTTAACATGATTCATATTGCTGTGATAATCATATCTATACGTTAAAGAAAATGAGGACACAATCTGGTGAAATCTTATCTGAAGAATGTCATGGTTAACTTGCTGGAGATATGCCATGCCATCACTGGGGTGGGAGGATTTCCACAACTCCGAACAAGAACTTTAATTAAAACAAATTGTGGATGCACTCTCCTTAATAAGCCTATCCATTTATATGCAGGCCGCCATTTCATATTCAGGCAAATTATTTTCTTTCCATAAATGTAAAAGTAACAATATTCCATTCACATAAAGCGGCTAATCAGAGTAATCATCGGACGAAAACAACTATATTGACAAATTATCTGAATCCACTTATCTGAAGTTTGTTAAAAGAATCTTTTCTCTCTCCCTTATATTTAGTTACCATGAACTTTAGACAAGAAAGATTGCGATAGGTTCTTTGTAAGTCACAGTCGAGCAAAGTAAAAGAGAAAATAAAAATGTATTTCACAGAATGTGCCCGAGTACTTTAACTAGGTATACACAAAATAATAAGAGACATATTTATCAAAATCATATCAATAAACTCAACTTGTAAAAATATTCAAAAAGTGGTTTAAAGGGACTCCAATGAATCAGAACTCCTTGCATCAACTTTTTCAATGTAAAAACTTACTACGTCTGCCATTTCTCCCAGCAAATCAACTGTACAGTATGTTCTCTTACAATCAAAAAAACGAATTAAAGCAATGGCCTCCCATAACACAGCAGGATAATCTTATGTGATGTTACAAACTATGGCCCCGAGCAGTTCATAACAGTCACCTGAACCCCGATACAAGAAAATATTATAGGATTTGAAATATCAGTTTAATTTTTATTTTAAACCGATATTTGGAGGCCGATCCCATTCAATTTGTGGCAGATGACCTGCCAAGAGCTGCCAATATCAATGCAACAGCCTGTCGTGCTGGTGTAGCAGGCTTTTTTGACCACTAATTGTATTAATAATGGTGGGTGTTATTACTGCAATTTTATCATGAATTACTGCAGTTGAATAAACAGCGAGAAATTCTATGGTAGTATCTATGTAATGCAATCACTATCATGTTCTTAGTAGGCCAGCCCTATGGGCTAGCAGAGTTTGCTAGGTCCTACAATAGACTGATGACGTGGCTAACAAACTTTTTCGGGGAGAGTTGTTGAGACTCTGTAATCAGAATGATCTGCTTTTTTCACATGATAACAGCACACTATTGTGCGGCAGAAGCATGCGTCCAACTACGTATCGTTTCGGGATGCTTCCCCGCTTCTTTGGTTTCACGGAGACAATGAACAACTTTATATAACGTTCCTTATTACGCAGCAACCATTATTGATCAGGCACAGAATGTTACATGCACGTTTAGACCAACTGAGACTCTTCCAAACTTTAACATTTGCCATTCACGACTCCTGGATTTCTATTGCTATTTCCCACTGTGCTGCAATGGGTGGGGGCTGGGGGAATAAGCCCATAAAAGGAAGATCACTATAGATTCTAAAGAGGAATCAATCCCCAAAAGAAAAAAAAAAAATGACCATTTCCAACAATTAATCTTTAAAATGTCAACACTTCTTACCTGTGTGTATTCGAAGTCTGAAAGCAGTACTATACTTTTGATGTAATCCAACCGAAACTGGTGCTCGGGGTTGGCCAATTGGACTGGGGGTATTAAAGTGCTCATCGCCGAGACTATCGTCTAAAACCGGAGAGAAAATAGTTACAGACATTAATCTGAATAAATATGGAATAATCCATCTGATCGACAAAACTGGATTTGTACTACTATGCCAAGAATCAAAGGCCTTCCCAGCAATATCAATATTTAAAAAGAGGAAATGTACTATTAACACTTACCACTATAGCATCTTTAATATTTTTCCTAATATCTTGTACTTTCAGTTTCTTCTCTCTGCATTAGAAAGGAACAGGAACTGTTTGAGAAATGATTCAATGCAAATATCCCTTTCCATTCAGCTCATGATCAAACTAAATGCGTTATCAGGGAATCTATCGCTGGTTAAGAGAAGATAACGAGGGGAGAATTTCATTATACAGAAATATATCAACATTGAAGGTGGGGGGGGTGGGGGGGGGGGAGAAGACTTGTCGCCATGTTGTTGCTATTCTCAAAGCCGTGCAAGTGCTGCTGCAATAACATCACTACAAGAAAATAAACCATTTGCAAAGCTAGCTTCCGAATGCTGTCAGAGAACACAGTCCAACACCTTCACATGTGCACACATAACCCCCTCTACCCCCCACCCCCGCAACCTCCCCTCTCTTTTGAGCAAATATCATTCTCACCCTCTCCCTACCACCTTCCTTCTTTTCCTACTTCACCCTCGACCAGAATGTGACGGCCAGCACTTACTCGGCATTAAATCCATTGACGTGCAAGATCCGCATTTGCTTCACAATTGTACTTTTCCCGGATTCA
>NC_091977.1:521040062-521107562 GCF_044704955.1 Pristiophorus japonicus | reverse complement strand
AAAAGCTCCCCACACAGATGCAGAAGGAGGGAGCTCGCCCTGTGTTTTCCCTGTCTCTGTCTCTCTCTCCCTGTGTGCAATGGGAGGGGAACAAACCGCCGTCACTAACGCCCCCCTCCTGGATTTTTTCTCATTTAAAAAAAAAGGAGAAAGGGAAACGAAGAGAAACACACACACAAAAAAACCCACCCTCTCAAAAAATCATTCAAACCCAACAAAAAAAGCCTTCACCCCAAAACAGACAGGGAAAAAAAATCAAAATGCACAAATCAGCCCCATAAATAAATTAACCCAACCCGCAGCAAACTCGAGATAATGTACAGATATAAATATATATATATAATTTTTTTTCTCTCCCTTTTAAAAAAATCTATAAATATACTGGCGTCCACACACACACATATTGCAAGGCAGCCGGGAGCGAGGACGCAGCAGCTCCGCCTGCTCAGGCGCGGCCCCGCGCTCAGAAACAGGAGAGAGAGAGAGAGAAGGAGGGGACTCTCAGTCCCTACACAGATCCTCACTCACAGTCCCTGCACAGATTCTCACTCACAGGTCCTGCATACATCCTCACCCAGTCTCTGCACAGATCCTCACTCACAGGTTCTCTGCACAAATCCTCACTCAGTCTCTGCACAGATCCTCACTCACAGGTCCTGCATACATCCTCACTCAGAGGTACCTGCACAAATCCTCACTCACAGTCCCCACACAGATCCTCACTCACAGGTTCTCTGCACAGAATCTCACTCACAGGTTCCCTGCACAAATCCTCACTCACAGGTACCTGCACAGATCCTCACTCACAGTCCCTACACAAATCCTCACTCAGTCCCTGCACAGATTCTCACTCACAGGTCCTGCACAGATCCTCACTCAGTCTCTGCACATATCCTCACTCACAGTCCCTACACAGATCCTCACTCACAGTCCCTGCACAGATTCTCACTCACAGGTCCTGCACAAATCCTCACTCAGTCGCTGCACAGATCCTCACTCAGTTTCTGCACAGATCCTCACTCACAGTCCCTACACAGATCCTCACTCACAGTCCCTACACAGATCCTCACTCAGTCCCTGCACAGATCCTCACTCAGTCCCTACACAAATCCTCACTCAGTCCCTGCACAAATCCTCACAAGTCCTCACATAAATCCTCATTCACACACAGCAATCCAACAAAACAAATTCCTGCAAAAAACACAAATGTACAATGCAGAATAAAAATGGCCAGTGCAACGACATTTAAAAATAAACTTAAATGCCAACCAGAATAGATATCTTCCATCACTTCTTTCAGTGCTCGAGCCCAATAACATGGTTATATCCAACTAATGCAAAAATATGTGCGTCTATATATATTATATATGTGTGTTTATATAAATGTGTGAGTTTGAGTGTTTGTATGTTTGTGTCTGTGTTTATATGTGTGTTTGTGTGTTGACATGTGTTTACGTGTATGTGTTTGTGTGTTTATATATATATATATATATGTTTGTGTCTTTATATGGTTGTGTCTTTATGGTTGTGTTTTTTTATATATATATATATATATATGGTTGTGTATTTTTATATATATATATATATATATGGTTGTGTTTATATATATATGCAGATACAGCAGTGAGATTCCGGAAGCCTCGGTACCGAGGCCGCTCCGGATTCTGTGTCTTTCCGACGTCCTGAGTCCGGAAATGCCTGGGACATGGTAGGGAGGTAGGGGAGGGGGGCGTCGGTCAGAGGTGGCGGTGAGGTCCCTGGCAGCAGCCCAAGGTGAGGAAGAGGTCGACGGCAGCGGCACGAGGCGGTTGGGAGGTCGGCGGCGGCCCGAGGCGGGAGTCTGGAACATTTTCCGGATTCCGAACTACCCCACGGATCGTCCCGGTGTCCAGATTCAGGGACTCCGGATTCTCGATGCTGTACCTGTATATACATATGTGTTGGTGTGTATACAGTATATATATTATATTATATATATACTCTGCTCATTACATCCTTAAAGAGCTCCAGCAAATATATCAAACATGATTTCCCTTTCATAAAACCATAATGACTCTGCTTGACTGCATTATGATTTTCTAAATGTCTTGCTACTACTTCCTTAATGATGGACTCCAGCATTTTCCAAATGACAGATGTTAGGCTAACTGGTCTATAGTTTCCTGCTTTCTGTCTCCCTCCTTTCTTAAATAGGGGTGTTACATTTGCGGTTTTCCAGTCCGCTGGGACCTCTTCAGAATTAAGGGAATTTTGGTAGATCACAAACAATGTAGCTGCTATCTCTGCAGCCACTTCTTTTAAGACCCTAGGATGTAGGCCATCAGGTCCAGGGTATTGTGTTCCTAACAGATGAGACTGCACACAGGGAGGTTAAAGCAACAGTGACCTCAGTCTTTATTAAGACACTCCAGAGTGAGGAACAGGCCTTAGGGGCCGGATTATATACAGTGTTCCCAAGGGATGCTGGGATCCCTTGGGACTTCAGGGGATGCACTCCCTAGTGGCAGAACATGGGAGTGCATGCTTTACAGATACACAAGATCACTCGCCCCCAAAGTCAAAGTGAAAACTATTTACAAGGTGAGGCGGTCGAGAGCCTTTCTTTCCCTGGTACAAATGTCTGTTCTGGTGTGTTGGCTGTGCCCTCGCTGGGCTGGCGTGTTGTTGGCCCTGCAGGGCTGCTGGGTGAGCCTGGCCTTGCTGGGTTGTTGGGCGTGAAGGGTTTGATTTCCTGGCCTGGGGTGGTATCGTTGATCCTTTGGGTGTGTGTTATGGGCTCGAAAAAGATGGTGTCTGCTGTGGGTTGTTCAGGGCAGTCTGTGAACCGCAGTCTCATTTGGTCCAGGTGCTTTCTGCAAATTTGTCCAATGTCTAGTTTGACTACAAACACCCTATTCCCTTCTTTAGCTATCATCGTGCCCGCAATCCACTTGGGACCATGTCCATAGTTTAGTACCTATACAGGGTCATTCAGATCAATTTCCCGTGACACAGTGGCGCGACCATCATTTACATTTTTTTGCTGCCGCCTGCTCTCTACCTGATCATGCAGGTTGGGGTGAACCAGCGAGAGTCTGGTTTTAAGTGTCCATTTCATGAGTAGCTCAGCCGGGGTCACCTCTGTGAGCGAGTGGGGTCTCATGCGGTAGCTGAGCAGTACTCGGGACAGGTGGGTTTGGAGTGAGCCTTCTGTGACTCGTTTGAGGCTCTGTTTGATGGTTTGTACTGCCCGCTCTGCCTGCCCATTGGAGGCTGGTTTAAACGGGGCCGAGGTGACATGTTTGATCTTATTGTGGGTTATGAATTCTTTAAATTCGGCACTCGTGAAACATGGCCCGTTGTCACTGACCAGTATGTCAGGCAGGCCGTGGGTGGCAAACATGGCCCTCAGGCTTTCAATGGTGGCGGTGGCGGTGCTTCCCGACATTATTTCACATTCAATCCATTTTGAAAAAGCATCCACCACCACCAGGAACATTAACGAGAAACGGGCCCGCATAGTCGACATGGATCCTTGACCATGGTCTGGAGGGTCAGGACCACAAACGTAGTGGTGCCACTCTGGGCGCGTTGCTCAACTGAGCACACACGTTGCATTGCGGTTCACAGGATTCTAAGTCAGAGTCGATACCGGGCCACCACACGTGGGATCTGGCTATCATTACTATACCCTGGGTGTGTGCTGTGGAGATCCCTGCCCTTTTTGGGTAGCACTACACGGTTACCCCACAACAGGTAGTCTGCCTGAATGGACAGCTCATCCTTTTGCCGCTGGAATGGCGTGATTAGCTCTTGCATTTCAACGGGGATGCTGGCCCAACTCCCATGCAGTACACAGTTTTTTACTAGGGACAGCAGAGGATCTTGGCTGGTCCAAGTCCTAATCTGGCAGGCCGTGACAGGTGATTTATCATTTTCAAACGCTTCCATGACCATCAACAAGTCTGCGGGCTGTGCCATTTCCACCCCCATGGTGGGCAATGGTAGCCGACTGAGAGCATCCGCACAGTTCTCGGTGCCTGGCCTGTGGCGGATGGTATAGTTATATGCTGATAGCGCGAGTGCTCACCTTTGTATGCGGGCTGAGGCATTAGTATTTATCTCCTTGTTTTCAGCGAACAGGGATATGAGGGGCTTCTGATCGGTTTTCAGCTCAAATTTGAGGCCAAACAGGTACTGATACATTTTCTTTACCCCGAACACACACGCTAATGCCTCTTTCTCAATCATGCTGTAGTCCCTCTCGGCCTTAGACAAGCTCCTGGAGGCATAGGCGACAGGTTGCAACATCCCCGCAACGTTAGCTTGTTGTAATACACAACTGATTCCGTACGACGACGCATCACATGCTAGCACAAGTCTTTTACACGGGTTGTACAATACAAGCAGCTTGTTGGAGCATAAACTGTTTCTGGCTTTCTCAAAAGCAATTACTTGTTTTTTCCCTAAACCCAGTTCTCACCTTTGCACAATAACACATGTAGGGGCTCTAAGAGGATGCTTAATCCCAGTAGGAAGTCACCAAAATAGTTGAGGAGTCCCATGAATGACCGCAGCTCCGTGACGTTCTGTAGCAAGGGCGCGTTCCTGATAGCCTCTGTCTTGGCGTCTGTGGGCGTCTGGAAGCAATACGGTGGAGGAGGATTTTCTGGAGTGCATAAGGGATGGTTTTTTAGACCAATATGTCGAGGAACCAACTAGGGGGGAGGCCATCTTAGACTGGGTGTTATGTAATGAGAGAGGATTAATTAGCAATCTCGTTGTGCGAGGCCCCTTGGGGAAGAGTGACCATAATATGGTGGAATTCTGCATTGGAATGGAGAATGAAACAGTTAATTCAGAGACCATGGTCCAGAACTTAAAGAAGGCTAACTTTGAAGGTATAAGGCGTGAATTGGCTGGGATGGATTGGCGAATGATACTTAAGGGGTTGACTGTGGATGGGCAATGGCAGACATTTAGAGACCGCATGGATGAACTACAACAATTGTACATTCCTGTCTGGCATAGAAATAAAAAAGGGAAGGTGGCTCAACCGTGGCTATCAAGGGAAATCAGGGATAGTATTAAAGCCAAGGAAGTGGCATACAAATTGGCCAGAAATAGCAGCGAACCTGGGGACTGGGAGAAATTTAGAACTCAGCAGAGGAGGACAAAGGGTTTGATTAGGGCAGGGAAAATGGAGTAGGAGAAGAAGCTTGCAGGGAACATTAAGACGGATTGCAAAAGTTTCTATAGATATGTAAAGAGAAAAAGGTTAGTAAAGACAAACGTAGGTCCCCTGCAGTCAGAATCAGGGGAAGTCATAACGGGGAACAAAGAAATGGCGGACCAATTGAACAAGTACTTTGGTTCGGTATTCACGAAGGAGGACACGAACAACCTTCCGGTTATAAAAGGGGTCGGGGGGTCTAGTAAGGAGGAGGAACTGAGGGAAATCCTTATTAGCCGGGAAATTGTGTTGGGGAAATTGATGGGATTGAAGGCCGATAAATCCCCAGGGCCTGATGGACTGCATCCCAGAGTACTTAAGGAGGTGGCCTTGGAAATAGTGGATGCGTTGACAGTCATTTTCCAACATTCCATTGACTCTGGATCAGTTCCTATGGAGTGGAGGGTAGCCAATGTAACCCCACTTTTTAAAAAAGGAGGGAGAGAGAAAACAGGGAATTATAGACCGGTCAGCCTGACATCGGTAGTGGGTAAAATGATGGAATCAATTATTAAGGATGTCATAGCAGTGCATTTGGAAAGAGGTGACATGATAGGTCCAAGTCAGCATGGATTTGTGAAAGGGAAATCATGCTTGACAAATCTTCTGGAATTTTTTGAGGATGTTTCCAGTAGAGTGGATAAGGGAGAACCAGTTGATGTGGTATATTTGGACTTTCAGAAGGCGTTCGACAAGGTCCCACACAAGAGATTGATGTGCAAAGTTAGAGCACATGGGATTGGGGGTAGTGTACTGACATGGATTGAGAACTGGTTGTCAGACAGGAAGCAAAGAGTAGGAGTAAATGGGTACTTTTCAGAATGGCAGGCAGTGACTAGTGGGGTACCGCAAGGTTCTGTGCTGGGGCCCCAGCTGTTTACACTGTACATTAATGATTTAGATGAGGGGATTAAATGTAGTATCTCCAAATTTGCGGATGACACTAAGTTGGGTGGCAGTGTGAGCTGCGAGGAGGATGCTGTGAGGCTGCAGAGCGACTTGGATAGGTTAGGTGAGTGGGCAAATGCATGGCAGATGAAGTATAATGTGGATAAATGTGAGGTTATCCACTTTGGTGGTAAAAACAGAGAGACAGACTATTATCTGAATGGTGACAGATTAGGAAAAGGGGAGGTGCAAAGAGACCTGGGTGTCATGGTACATCAGTCATTGAAGGTTGGCATGCAGGTACAGCAGGCGGTTAAGAAAGCAAATGGCATGTTGGCCTTCATAGCGAGGGGATTTGAGTACAGGGGCAGGGAGGTGTTGCTACAGTTGTACAGGGCATTGGTGAGGCCACACCTGGAGTATTGTGTACAGTTTTGGTCTCCTAACCTGAGGAAGGACATTCTTGCTATTGAGGGAGTGCAGCGAAGGTTCACCAGACTGATTCCCGGGATGGCGGGACTGACCTATCAAGAAAGACTGGAGTTCAGAAGAATGAGAGGGGACCTCATAGAAACATTTAAAATTCTGACGGGGTTAGACAGGTTAGATGCAGGAAGAATGTTCCCAATGTTGGGGAAGTCCAGAACCAGAGGTCACAGTCTAAGGATAAGGGGTAAGCCATTTAGGACCGAGATGCGGAGGAACTTCTTCACCCAGAGAGTGGTGAACCTGTGGAATACTCTACCACAGAAAGTTGTTGAGGCCAATTCACTAAATATATTCAAAAAGGAGTTAGATGAGGTCCTTACTACTAGGGGGATCAAGGGGTATGGCGAGAAAGCAGGAATGGGGTACTGAAGTTGAATGTTCAGCCATGAACTCATTGAATGGCGGTGCAGGCTAGAAGGGCCGAATGGCCTACTCCTGCACCTATTTTCTATGTTTCTATGTTTCTATGTTTCTATGAATGCCATCCGCCGCGATCTTTTTCACCAAAAACTCCACTTCTGTTGCCATGAAGATGCATTTCGACCTCTTCAGCCACAGCCCTGTGCGATCCAGTCGCTGGAGGGCCTCCTCCAGGTTTTGTAGGTGCTCGACAGTGACCAATATGTCGTTCTGAAAAACCACCGTGCGTGGTACCGACTTGAGTAGGCTCTCCATGTTTCTCTGGAAGATCGATGCAGCCGACCGAATTCCAAATGGGCATCTGTTGTAGATGAACAGTCCCTTGTGCATGTTGATACAGGTGAGGCCCTTCGAAAACCCCTCCAGCTCCTGCGTCATGTAGGCTGAAGTCAGGTCGAGCTTGGTGAATGTCTTGCCTCCTGCCAGCATCGCAAATAGGTCGTCTGCCTTAGGTAGCGGGTATTGGTCCTGTCGCGAGAAACGATTAATAGTTACTTTATAATCGCCACAAATCCTGACGGTGCCATCATATTTGAGTACTAGAACAATCGGGCTGACCCACTCGCTGAATTCCACTGGGGAGATGATGCCCTCGCGTTGCAGCCTGTCTAGCTCGATTTCCACTCTCGCCCTCATCACGTGAGGTACCGCTCGCACCTTGTGGTGAATGGGTCGTGCCTCTGGGACCAAGTGGATCCGCACCTTTGCCCCGGAAAAGTTTCCAATGCCTGGCTCAAAAAGGGATGGAGATTTGTTGAGAACCTGGGTACATGAGGCCTCATCGACATGTGATAGCGTTCGGATGTCATCCCAGTTCCAGCGGATTTTGCCCAGCCAGCTCCTTCCAAGCAGTGTGGGGCCATCGCCCGGGAAAATCCAGAGTGGCAGTTCATGCATCGTGCCCTCATAGGTGACCTTGACCATGGCACCGCCCAGGACAGTGATAAGCTTTTTGGTGTATGTTTTCAGTTTCATGTGGATGGGGCTCAGGGCTGGTCTGACTGCCTTGTTGCACCACAGTCTCTCAAACATCTTTTTACTCATGATGGATTGGCTAGCGCCAATGTCCAGTTGAATGGCTACGGGTAAGCCATTCAATTTTACATTTAGCATTTAGCATTATAAGTGGACATTTCGGCGAAAATGTGTGCACTCCGTGTACTTCAGCATCTGCCTCCTCTCTCTGAGGCTCGAAATTGCTTTGATCCACCATGGACCGATCTTCCTCTGTCACATGGTGGTTAGCAGGTTTTGCAGAGCTTGCAGCTAGTCTGCAAGCTCGTTGGAGGTGGCCCATTGTTCCACAGCTCTTGCAAACATACCCTTTGAAGCGGCATGAATAGGCTGAATGGAAGCCTCCACAACGCCAAAAAGGTGTGAATTGCCTTGCATTTATCCTTTGTTGTGGACTCTGAGTCATCTGGGTCACCTGAGGCCTTCTGGCAGTTGCAGACTCGTGGTTTCTGCCCTGTACATTTCTGCTCGCAAACACAGTTCCAGTTCATTTATGAACATTGCTAGCACTTGTGTGCTGAGAGATTTGTTTGGTGTTATCACTGGTGGACATAAACACCTGTGCTATCGCAATGGCCTTACTGAGGGTTGGTGTCTCTGCAGTCAAATGTTTTCGTAGGATGGTCTCGTAGTCAATGCCCAGTACAAAAAAGTCTCTGAGCATTTGCTCCAGGTAGCCATCAAACTCACATTGTCCTGCAAGTCGCCTTAGCTCGGCGACGTAGCTCACCATTTCCTGACCTTCAGATCGCTGGCACGTGTAGAGCCGATACGTCTCCATTAGCTTGCTCTCCCTCGGGTAAAGATGCTCCTGAACCAGTGTACACAGCTCCTCATACGACTTATCTGTGGGTTTCACAGGAGCCAGAAGATTCTTCATGAGGCTGTAGGTCGGTGCCCCGCAGACCGTGAGGAGGACCGCTCTCCTTTTTGCAGCGCTTCCTTCTCCGTCCAGCTTGTTGGCTACAAAGTACTGGTCTAGCCGTTCGACATAGGCTTCCCAGTCCTCACCCTCCGAGAACTTCCCCAGGATGCCCACAGTTCTCTGCATTTTTGCGTTGGATTCGTATACTCGTTGCCAGTCATTGTGTTCCTAACACAGATGAGACTGCAGACAGGGAGGTTAAAGTAACAGTGACCTCAGTCTTTATTAAGACACACCAGGGGGAGGAACATGCCTTCGGAGCCGGCTTATATACAGTGCTCCCAAGGGATGCTGGGATCCCTTGGGACTTCAGGAGATGCACTCCATGGTGGCGGAACATGGGAGTGCATGCTTTAGAGATACACAACACAGGGGACTTGTCCACCTTTAGTCCCATTAGTTTGCCTAGTACTTCATCTCTAGTGATGGTGATTGTTTTAAGTCCCGCCCCCCCCCCCAATAGTTCCTTGATTATCAATTATTGGGATGTTTTTAGTGTCCTCTACTGTGAAGACTGATATAAAATATTTGTTCAAAGTCTCTGCCATTTTCCTGTTTCTCATTACTAATTCTCCAGTCTCATCCGCTAAGAGACCAATGTTTACTTTAGCTGTTGCTTCCTTTTTATATATCTGTAGAAGCTCTTACTGTTTTTATATTTCTTGCTAGTTTACTCTCATATGCTATCTTCTCAGTCTTTATCATTTTTTTTAGTCTTCCTTTGCTTGTTTCTAAAAATGTCCCAATCCTCTGGCCTTCCACTGTCCATTATATGCCTTTGTTTTCAATTTGATACCATCCTTTACTTCCTTAGTTAGCCAGGGATGGTTCATCTTTCTCTTAGCATCTTTTTTTCTAACTGGAATAAATATTTGCTGAGAGTTATGAAATATTTCCTTAAATGTTTGCCACTGCTTTTCTACAGTCTTACCCTTTAATATATTTTTCCAGTCCATTTTAACCAACTCTGCCTTCATACCTTTGTAATTACCTTTATTTAAGTTCAGGACACTAGTTTGAGACCTAGCTTTCTCACCCTCAAACTGAATTTGAAATTCTACCGTGCTATGATCACTCTTCCCAAGAGGATCCTTCACTTGCAAGATCATTAATTAATCCAGACTCGTTACACATTACCGGATCTAAAATAGTCTGCTCCCTGATTGTTCCAAGAAACCATCCCGCACACACTATGAACTCTTCGTCAAGGCTACCTTTGCCAATTTGATTTATCCAATCAATATGAAGATTAAAATCGCCCATGATTATTGCCGTACCTTTCTTACAAGCCTGCATTATTTCTTGATTTATAATCTGTCCTACAGTGTGGCTACTGTTTAGGGGTCTGTAGACCACTCCCACCAGTGACTTCTTTCCCTTATTATTTCTTATCTACACCCAAACTGATTCTGCATCTTTATCTTTTGAGTCAATATCATTTCTCACTACTGCACTGATCTCATCCTTTATTAACAGAGCTACCCCATCACCTTTTCCTTTCTGCCTATCCTTACGAAATTGCAAATACCCCTGAATATTCAGTTCCCAGCCTTGGTCATCTTGCAACCACGTCTCTGTAATGGCAATCAGATCATACCCATTGATTTCTATTTGTGACATCAATTCATCCATCTTGTTATGAATGCTTTGTGCATTCAGATATAGAGCTTTTGATTTTGTCTTGTCTATACGCTCTGCCCCTTCCTGGCACACATTGGTTATCATTACCCTGCACTTTTGCCTTCTCTTTTCTCTTTGACTTTTAAACATTTCTGCTCACCGCATCCCTCCCCTCCACTATTTAGTTTAAAGCCCTATCTACAGCCCTAGTTATTCGATTCGCCAGAACACTGGCCCCACAGCCTGGTTCAAGTGAAGTCTGTCCCGACGGAACAGCTCCCTCCTACTCCAGTACTGATGCCAGTGCCCCATGAATTGAAACCCATTCCTCCCACACCAATCTTTGAGCCACGCGTTCATCTCGCTGATCCTATTTACCCTATACAAATTTGACCCCTCACCAGTATTATTCTCCATTTTAATAAATGCCCCCCATTAATATTCTCCATTTTAATAAATGCACCTAGTAATATAATCCATTTTAATAATTGCCTCCAGTAACATAGCATTCTCCATTTTAATAAATGACCCCCCCCCCTCCCCAGTCCCAGCCCCAGTAATATTCTTTCCTAATTTTTACTCAGTGTCCCACTGTGTTTCCCTGTCTCCGGGCAAGGGTGAGCTCCACACTGGATGCGTTCAGTAACAGGAGCTCCCGAGACCACAGAACCATCGCCGCAGCTTCCGATTCCTGCCAGTCGGCTCCATCTGCTTTCTCATTGATGCAGCGCCGCTCAAAATCAGGGGACCTGTAGTTCCAACAGTTCCGTGCAAAACTGCACGGTTCAGGCATTCTTCCTCGCATCATACACATATCTAGAGAACTACACCATGCACACTGTGCATCACACTATACATACACAAAAACATTGTCCATATTGCTACTCACAAATAATACAACTGTATAAAGGTTTCATATGGGTTTCGCACTTAAGAGTAAGCTGAAATAGGCAATTTTGCTGATAACTGAAGAATTAAATATAACTTATTCCAGCAATGAAGAGCATGTTACATTAATCCAGCTTGCAGAGGGATATCTCAGAACAGCTTTACGCTGTACAAGGAAAGGTGGATACCATTACTGGAAGTTGGTGGAAGTGGCCAGGAGATGAAGGACTGGGGGCGGCGGGAAATGGAGCAACTGGGGGAGGGAGATGGAGGAATTGGGGTAGATGGAGCAAGTGGGGAGGTGGTGTGATGGAGTAACTGGTGGGGGGGAGGGGGGAGATGGAGAAACTACAGGGGAGAGGGAGGATCTCTGGGGGGTAGGGATGGAGGAACTGGGAGGAGATAAGAACATAAAAAATATGAGCAGGAGTAGGCCATATGGCCCCTCGAGCCTGCTCCACCACTCAATAAGATCATGGCTGATCATTAATCTTAACTCCACTTTCCTGCCTAATCTCCATATCCCTCGATACCCCTGAAGTCCAAAATTCTATCTATCTCAACCTTGAATATATTCAGAGACTCAGCATCCACAGCCCTCTGGGGAAGAGAATTCCATAGATTCACAACACTTTAAGTGAAGAAATTCCTCATCTGTGTCTTAAATGGCCTACCCCTTACCCTGAGACTGTGCCCTCTAGTTCTGGACACTCCAGCCAGGGGAAACAACCTCTCAGCATCTACCCTGTCAATCCCCTTCAGAATCTTGTATGTTTCATTGAGATCACCCCTCCTTCTTCTAAACTCCAGAGAGTATAGGCCCATTCTACACAATCTCTCCTCATGTCAGACCTCTCATCCCAGGAATCAATCTAGTAAACCTCCATTGCACTGCCTCCAAAGCAAGTATATCCTTCTTTAGATAAGCAGAACAAAGCTTTGCATTGTACTCCAGGTGTTGTCTCACCAAGGCCCTGTACAACTGTAGCAAGACTTCCTTACTCTTATCCTCCAACCCCTTTGTAATAAAGGACAACATGCCATTTGCCTTCCTTATTGTTTGCTGTACCGGTGTGCTAGCTTTCTATGTTTCTTGCACAAGGACACCCAAATCTCTCTGAACACCAACATTTAAAAGTTTTTCACCATTTAAAAAATATTCTGTTTTTCTATTCTTCCTACCAAAGTGAATAATCTCACATTTCCCTACATTATACTCCACCTTACTGCCCACTCACTTAGTCTATCTACATCCCTTTGCAGACACTTTGTGTTCTCCTCATGGCTTACTGTCCCATCTAGCTTTGTATCGTCAGCAAACCTGAATACATTACACGCGATCCTTTCATCTAGGTCATTGATATAGACTGTAAATAGCTGAAGGCCCAGCACTGATTCTTGCGACATCCACTAGTTACAGCCTGCCAACCTGAAAAAGACCCATTTATCCCTACTCTCTGTTTTCTATCCGTTAACCAATCCTCTATCATGCTAATACAATCCCATGGGCCTTTATCTTGTGTAATAACCTTTTATGTGGTACCTTATCAAAAGCCTTTTGAAATCCAAATATACTACATCCACTGGTTCCCCTTTATCTACCTTGCTAGTTACATCCTCAAAAAACTGTAATAAATTTGTCAAACACAATTTCCCTTTCATAAAAACATGTTGACTCTGCCTAATCATGTTATGATTTTCTAGTGTGGAAGAAAGTCGTCCTCAACCCCAAGGGACTGCCTATGATAATCATGATGAACAATGGATTCCAGCATTTTCCTGATGACTGATGTCAGGCTAACTGCTCTGTAACTCCCCGTTTTCTCTCTCCCTCCTTTCTTGAAGAGTAGTATTACCATTGCTACCTTCCAATCCACTATAATCTAGGGAATTTTGAAAGATCAAAACCAATGCATCCACCTCGTTTAGAATCCTAGGATGTAGACCGTCAGGTCCAGGGGATTTGTTGGCTTTTAGTCCCATTAGTTTCTCCAGTACTTTTTCCCCTATTTATATTAATTATATAAAGTTCCTCACCCTCATTAGACCCTTGATTCCCCACCATTTCGGTATGCTTTTTGCATCTTCAACTGTGAAGACAGATACAAAATATTTGTTTAACCTTTGCCAATTTCCTTATCCCCCATAATAATTTCTCCTGCCTCAGCCTCTAAGGGACCAATGTTTACTTTTGCTAATCTCTTCTTTTTTACATACTTGTAGAAGCTCTTACAATCTGTTTTTATATTTCTTGCTCATTTTCTCTATTTATCAATTTTTTGGTCATCCTTTGCTGGTCATCCTCAGGCTTATTACTATTCATCGCAACATTATAAGCTTCTTTTTTCAATCTAATGCTATCCTTAGCAATGGATGGATCACTTTTCCCAAGTAGTTTTTGTTTCTCAATGGAATATATTTTTGTTGAGAATTATGAAATATTTTTTTACATGCTAGCCACTGCTTATCTACTGCTTATACCTTTTAATTTTCCAATCAACCTTAGCCAACTCACTCTTCATACCTATGTAATTGGCTTTATTTAAGTTTAAGACTCTAGTTTTTACTTAGGCAAGTCACTCGCAAACATAATGTGAAAGTATATCATATTATGACCACTCTGCCCCAGAGGATCCTTTACTATGAGATTGCTCATTAACCCTGTCTCATTATACAATGCAAGATCTAAAATAGCCTGTTTCCTGGTTGGGTCCATGATGTATTTGTTATGTCTGTAAACCTGTAATTACCACGTCTAACCACCAGAGGGCTCAACCTCTGGAGTCCCAAGGGATCCCACAATCCCTTGGGAGCATCTGTATATAAGGAGGCCTCACAGGCTGAAGAGGCACTCTGAGATCTGTAATAAAGGATTACGGTCATACTTACTTTGAGCTTGCAGTATTCTAATCTGATTCTTTATCCAAAACATAACAGTATTGTTCTAGGAAACTGTCTTGAATACATTCTATGAACTCATCCTCCAGACTTCAGATGGAGGAACTGAGGGGAGAGTTGGAGGAAATGGAAGGAGGTGGAGGGAAAGTTGGGGGAACTGGGGGGGGGGGGGCAGATAGAGGAACTGGGGGGGGAAGATGGAGGAACTGGGAAGGTGGAGGAACTGGGGGGGGTGGAGATGGAGAAACTGGGGGGAAGATGGAGGAACTGGGGGGGAAGAAATTGAGGAACGGGGTGGGGGGGGAAAGAGATGGAGGGACTGGGGGGGGGGAGGAGATGGAGGAACTTGGGAGGGGGGGATAGAAGAATGTGGGGAGAAAGGAGAGATGGAGGAACTTGGGGGGTGGGGAGTTGGAGGAACTGGGGGAGATGGAACAACTGGGGGTGGCGGAGGAACTGGTGGATATTGAAAGATGAATACTTTTCTGTATTAGCTGAAGTATGTGATTGGGAAAGGCAGTGGAGAAATCAACCCGTGGCGAGTTCAGGATTGCCTATCCTCCCATAGTGTCCTGCAGTCTCCAGGAATGAACGATTAATCTCTTGGACACTGTTGCGAGCAGCACAGGAAAAAATCATAAGGGCATTAAAAACCTGTGTGTGTTTTTCATTCCATTTTCATTCTTTTTCCCTTTCAAAAAGGGACTTCCTGGGCAGGCTCAGTTGTTCATTTTGTGTCTTCTTAATGACTGGACACACATGCTTTTTTTGAGATAAGGCAGGTGTTCATTCATTTGTGTGAATACAAAACTAACTTTATTTAAGCAATCCTGTAACTGCACTTAGCGTTGCCAAGACTTGCAATTAAAATAGGGAGATGATTTTAAAAAAAATACACTGAAATTCCTTTATTTAGGTTTTTACTGCAGTGCTCTGTTGTGAAGTGGATCGTTGGCTTATCCGTGTGCACAACTCTCAGTTATGTTCTGCAACACCGAAAGCTGTTTGCAGTTTGCCTATGCGCTCATGTTGCTTTAGGGACCAGAGAGGGTGGTGACAACATCAGCATTAGAGCAGTCAACGGCCATGGCATAACGTGAGGAAATTACATTAACATAGAAAATAGGTGCAGGAGTAGGCTATTCGGCCCTTCGAGCCTGCACCACCATTCAATAAGATCATGGCTGATCATTCCCTCAGTACCTCTTTCCTGCTTTCTCTCCATATCCCTTGATCCCCTTAGCCGTAAGGGCCATATCTAACTCCCTCTTGAATATATCCAATGAACTGGCATCAACAACTCTCTGCAGCAGGGAATTCCACAGGTTCACCACTCTCTGAGTGAAGAAGTTTCTCCTCATCTCAGTCCTAAATGGCCTACCCCTTATCCTAAGACTGTGTCCCCTGGTTCTGGATTTCCCCAACATCGGGAACATTCTTCCCGCATCTAACCTGTCCAGTCCCGTCAGAATCTTATACGTTTCCATGAGATCCTCTCTCATCCTTCAAAACTCCAGTGAATAAAGGCCCAGTTAATCCAGTCTCTCCTCATATGACAGTCCAGCCATCCCTGGAATCAGTCTGGTGAACCTTCGCTGCACTCCCTCAATAGCAAGAATGTCCTTTCTCAGATTAGAAGACCAAAACTGAACACAATATTCCAGGTGAGGCCTCACTAAGGCCCTGTACAACTGCAGTCAGACTTCCGTGCTCCTATACTCAAATCCCCTAGCTATGAAGGCCAACATACCATTTGCCTTCTTCACCGCCTGCTGTACCTGCATGCCCACTTTCAGTGACTGATGAACCATGACACCCAGGTCTCATTGCACCTCCCTTTTTCCTAATCTGCCGCTATCCAGATAATATTCTGCCTTTGTGTTTTTGCCCCCAAAATGGATAACCTCACATTTATCCACATTATACTGCATTTTCCATGCATTTGCCCACACACCTAACCTGTCCTAGTCACCCTGCAGCCTCTTAGCATCCTCCTCACAGCTCACACCGCCATCTAATTAGTGTCATCTGCAAACTTGGAGATATTACACTCAATTCCTTCATCTAAATCATTAATGAATATTGTAAAGAGCTGGGGTCCCAGCACTGAGCCCTGCGGCACTCCACTAGTCACTACCTGCTATTCTGAAAAGGACCCGTTTATCCCGACTCTCTGCTTCCTGTCTGCCAACCAGTACTCTATCCACCTCAGTACATTACCCCCAATACCATGCGCTTTGATTTTGTACACCAATCTCTTGTGCGGGACCTTGTCAAAAGCCTTTCGAAAGTCCAAATACACCACATCCACTGGTTCTCCCTTGTCCACTTTGCTAGTTACATCCTCAAAAAATTCCAGAAGATTCGTCAAGCATGATTTCCCTTTCATAAATCCATGCTGACTTGGTCCAATCCTGTCACTGCTTTCCAAATGCGCTGCTATTTCATCCTTAATGATTGATTCCAACATTTTCCCCATTACTGATGTCAGGCTAACTGATCTATAATTACCCGCTTTCTCTCTCTTCTTTTTTTAAAAGTGGTGTTACATTAGCTACCCTCCAGTCCATAGGAACTGATCCAGAGTCGATAGACTGTTGGAAAATGATCACCAATGCATCCACTATTTCGAGGGCCACTTCCTTGAGTACTCTGGGATGCAGACCATCAGGCCCCGGGGATTTATCGGCCTTCAATCCCATCAATTTCCTTAACACAATTTCCCACCTAATAAGGATATTCTTCAGTTCCTCCTTCTCACTAGACCTACTGTCCCCTAGTACATTCGGAACGTTATTTGTGTCTTCCTTCGTGAAGACAGAACCGAAGTATTTGTTCAATTGGTCTGTCATTTCTTTGTTTCCCATTATAAATTCACCTGAATCCGACTGCAAGGGACCCATGTTTATCTTCACTAATCTTTTTTTTCTCTTCACATATTTATAGAAGCTTTTGCAGTCAGTTTTTATGTTCCCTGCAAGCTTCCTCTCATACTCTATTTTCCCCCTCTTAATTAAACCCTTAGTCTTCCTCTGTTGAATTCTAAATTTCTCCCAGTCCTCAGGTTTGTTGCTTTTTCTAGCCAAATTATATGCCTCTTCCTTGGTTTTAACACTATCCTTAATTTCCCTTGTTAGCCATGGTTGAGCCACCTTCCCCGTTTTATTTTTCCTCCAGACAGGGATGTACAATTGCTGAAGTTCATCCATGTGATCTTTAAATGTTTGCCATTGCTTATCCACCATCAACCCTTTAAGAATCCTTTGCCAGTCTATTCTAGCCAATTCACGCCTCATACTGTCGAAGCTACCTTTCCTTAAGTTCAGGACCCTAGTTTCCGAATTAACTGTGTCACTCTCCATCTTAATAAAGAATTCTACTATATTATGGTCACTCTTCCCCAAGGGGCCTCGCACAACAAGATTGCTAATTAGTCCCTTCTCATTACACATCACCCAGTCTAGGATGGCCAGCTACCAAGTTGGTTCCTCGACATATTGGTCTAGAAAACCATCCCTAATATATTCCAGGAAATCCTCCTCCACCGCATTGCGACCAGTTTGGTTAGCCCAATCAATATGTAGATTAAAGTCGCCCATGATAACTGCTGTACCTTTATTGCACACATCCCTTATTTCTTGTTTGATGCTGTCCCCAACCTCACTACTACTGTTTGGTGGTCTGTACACAACTCCCACAAGCGTTTTCAGCCCTTTAGAAATCCACAGCTCCACCTATACCGATTCCACATCATCCAGGCTAATGTCCCTCCTTACTATTGCATTAATTTCCTCTTTAACCAGCAACGCCACCCCACCTCCTTTTCCTTTCTGTCTATCCTTCCTAAATGCTGAATACCCTTGGATGTTGAGTTCCCAGCATTGGTCACCCTGGAGCCATGTCTCTGTGATGCCAATCACATCATACCCATTAACTGCTATCTGCGCAGTTAATTCGCCCATCTTATTCCGAATACTCCTCGCATTGAGGCACAGAGCCTTCAGGCTTGTCTTTTTAACATACTTTGCCCCTTTGGAATTTTGCTGTAAAGTGGCCCTTTTTGTTTTTTGCCTTGGGTTTCTCTGCCCTCCACTTTTACTATTCTCCTTTCTATCTTTTGCTTCTGACTCTATTTTATTCCCCTGCCACATTAGTTTAACCCCTCCCCAACAGCACTAGCAAACACTCACCCTCGGACATTGGTTCCGGTCCTGCCCAGGTGGAGACCGTCCAGTTTGTACTGGTCCCACTTCCCCCAGAACCGGTTCCAATGCCCCAGAAATTTGAAATCCTCCCTTCTGCACCACTGCTCAAACCACGTATTCATCTGAGCTATCCTGCGATTCCTACTCTGACTAGCACGTGGCACTGGTAATAATAATAATCAATAGATTGCAGATCCTCAGACTGGAGCCAGTCAGGTCCACCCGAGAGCATAAACTCAGCTACCGCTTGCTTGTTCCTGCAAACCATGCATTTCGTGCAATTTTAATTCTCTTTAGCGATTGCAGTATGTAATGGTCTCTGGTCTCATTGTATGAAAGTAAACCTTTATGGCAGAGTCAAAAAAGCAAGATAAGCTGGATGACAGCAGTTGAACGCTTCCATACTACATCCCTCTGTCTGCTACTTAAATAGAATATAAGAAATAGGAGCAGGAGTGGGCCATACGGCCCATCGAGTCCGATCCACCATTTAATATGATCATGGCTGATCCGATCATGGACTCAGCTCCCCATAACCCCTTATTCCCTTATCGGTTAAGAAACTGTCTATCTCTGTCTTAAATTTACCTCTCATTCTTCTGAATTCCAATGAGTAGAGGCCCAACCTCCTCAACCTTTCCTCATAAGTCAACCCCTCCATCTCCGGAATCAACCGAGTGAATCTTCTCTGAACTGCCTCCAAAGCAAGTATATCCTTTCTTAAATATGGAAACCAAAACTGTACACTGTGTTCCAGGTGTAACCTCACCAATACCCTGTATAACTGTAGCAAGACGTCCCTGCTTTTATACTCCATTCCCTTTGCAATAAAGGGCAAGATTCCATTGGCCTTCCCGATCACTTGCTGTACCTGCATACTAACCTTTTGTGTTTCATGCACCAGGACGCCCAGGTCCTGCTGTACTGCAGCACTTTGCAATTTTTCTCCATTTAAATAATAACTAGCTCTTCGATTTTTTTTCTGCCAAAGTGCATAATCTCACACTTTCCAACATTATACTCCACCTGCCAAATTTTTGTCCACTCACTTAGCCTGTCTATGTCCTTTTGCAGGTTTTTTGTGTCCTCTTCACACATTGCTTTTCCTTCCATCTTTGTATCATCAGCAAACTTGGTTACATTACACTCGGTCTCTTCATCCAAGTCGTTTATATAGATTGTAAATAGTTGGGGTCCCAGCACTGATCCCTGCGGCACCCCGCTAGTTACTGATTGCCAACCAGAGAATGAAGCATTTATCCTGACTCTCTGTTCTCTGTTAGTTAGCTAATTCTCTATCCATGCTAATATATTACCCCCAACCCGTGAACTTTTATCTTGTGCAGTAACCTTTTATGTGGCACCTTGTCAAATGCCTTCTGGAAATCCCAACACACCAATCCACTGGTTCCCCTTTATCCACCCTGTTCGTTACATCCTTAAAGAATTCCAGCAAATTTGTCAAAAATGACATCCTCTTCATAAATCCATGCCGACTCTGTGTGACCGAATTTTGATTTTCCAAATGTCCTGTTACTGCTTCTTTTATAATGGATTCCAACATTTTCCCAACCACAGATGTTAGGCTAACTGGTCTATAGTTTCCTGATTTTTGTCTGCCTCCTTTTTTAAATAGGGGCATTACATTTGCAGTTTTCCAATCTGCTGGGACCTCCCCAGAATTTTTGTAAATTACAACCAATGCATCCACTATCCCTGCCGCTACTTCTCTTAAGACCCTAGGATGCAAGCCATCAGGTCCAGGGGATTTATCTGCCTTTAGTCCCATTTTCTTACTGAGTACCATCTCCTTAGTGATTGTGATTGTGTTAAGCTCCTCCCCCCCTGACTATCCACTGTTGGGATATTTTTAGTGTCCTTTACCGTAAAGACTGATAACAAATATTTGTTCAGAGTTTCTGCCATCTCCATGTTCCCCATCCCTAATTTCCTGGTCTCGTCCACTAAATGGAGGCCTTATTTGTTTAATTTAAATGAGCTATCAGATACCGTCAATGTAGGTAATTCACCCCCCCGCCCCCAGCCACTTCTGGGTTGCCTTGGGATCCAGAGCACTGATAACTATTCTTTCCATATTTTAAATATTTGTAACCTATCCAGGAGAAAATTATTTTTAGCGTGAAAGGTAGAATTGCAGAAAGTTAAAAAATATTCACCAAATAAAAGGCCAATAATCAAACTTTTCTGGAGCTTGGGGAAGTTGGGTGTGTGAGGCGTAAGTTCAAAATTTGCAGATGACACACAACTTGGAAATATAGTGAACAGTGGGGAGGATAGGAGTAGATTTCAAGACAAACAGTTTGATGGAATGGACGGACACGTGGCAGATGAATGTTAATGCAGAAAAGTGCGAAGTGATACATTTTGGTAGGAAGAATGAGAAGGGGCAATATAAACTAAAGGGTCCAATCCTAAAAGGGGTTGCATGAACAGAGAGACCTGGGGGGATGTGTGCACAAATTCTTGAAGGTGGCAAGGCAGGTTGAGAAAGCGGTTAAAAAAAGCATACGGGATCCTGGGCTTCATAAATAGAGGCATAAGAGTACAAAAGCAAGAAAGTTATGATGAACCTTTATAAAACACTTGTGCGGCCTCAACTGGAGTATTGTGAAGGCATTAGAGAGGGTGCAGAAAAGATTTATGAGAATGGTTCCAAGGATGAGGGACTTCAGTTACCTGAATAGATTAGAGATGCTGGGGTTTTTCTCCTTAGAGCAGAGAAGGTTGAGAGGAGATTTATAAAGGTGTTCAAAATCACGAGGGATCTGGACAGAGAAAATAGAGAGAAACTGTTCCCATTGGCAGAAGGGTCGAGAACCAGAGGACACAGATTTAAGGTGATTGGCAGAAGAACCAAAGGCGACATGAGGAAAAACTTTTTACACAGCGAGTGGTTAGGATCTGGAATGCACGGCCTGAAAGGGTGGTGGAGGCAGATTCAATCGTGGCTTTCAAAAGGAAGTTGGATAAGTACCAGAAGGTAAAAAAATTGCAGGGCTAGGGGGAAAGGGCGGGAGAGTGGGACTGACTGAAGTGTTCTTGCAGAGAGCAAACACAGCGGGCCACATGGCCTCCTACTGTGCTGTAACCATTCTATGATTCTATGATTCTAAATTATATCCACATCTTATGAGAAAATAAATATCATGGCTTCAGCACCAAAATCGCCTGCAATATTTTCTAAATTTGCCATTGCTGTTTTTTTCCTTGGAATGAAAGTGATGGAAGGCTGGGTGCAGCTTAAGTGTTGACAAGACAATGCTGGAGTTTCAGCTTCCTCCTCCTCCCTTCTCTCCTGAGGTGGTCCTGCAGTCCCCAGGGGCAATTCCTGTCACCTCCTGATGGCCAAGTTGTGCAGCATGCACCACACCACAATGAACTCAGAGTCCCACTGAGGGGAGTATCGCAGGGAGTCTCCAGAGTGGTCCAGGCATCGGAAGCGCTGCTTGAGCACTCCAATGGTCTGTTCGACGATATTGCGTGTGACTGCATGGCTCTTGTTATGTATGTAAACATTACTAGTGTGTAAGAATTGCCACCAGGGGGCGCATCTGTTGGAGATCCAAGGGTCATCTGCACGCCCTGGGCAAGCAGGTATAAAAGGCAGTCTAACATGCTGCTTCCTCACTCTGGAGTTACATTAAAGAGACCAAGGTCACAACAGTTTGAGCTTACAATATACAGTCTTGTGGAGTTACTCTGAACATAACAATTGGCGATGAGTAACAGATCACCAACTTTCACGCGGTTATGGCTGCCGTTGGTATTCTTGAGAGATTTGTTGAGGGTGATGATTGGGAAGCCTTCGTTGAGTGTCTTGACCAGTACTTCGTGGAAGATACCGCGGTCAAGCACAGGGCGATTCTCCTCACCATGTGTGGGTCCACGATATATGGCCTCGTCAAAAATCTGCCAGTACCAACGAAACCAATGGACAAGACATATGCAGAGTTGTACACGCTGATTCGGGAACACCTCAAGCCGAAGGAGAGCATCTTAATGGCCAGGTATCACTTTTACACGCACCATCGCTCAGAGGGCCAGAACGTGGCGAGCTATGTCGCCGACCTAAGACACCTTGCGAATTTGCTGGATTTTTGGGGGAAATGTTGCGGGACGTTTTCGTGCTTGGAATTGGCCACGAGGTCGTTTTTCGCAAACTGCTAACTTCCGAATCCCCAGATCTGAGCAAGGCCATCACGATAGCCCAGGCTTTCATGTCCACGAACGGTAACACTAACCAGTTATCTTTGCAGCATCGAAGCTCACCAGCAAGTACTGTGCATTAAATAACGCCTTCAGCAGGCAGAACTGTAAATGGCAGGGCCTACACACCTGCAGAGGCCAGACCTAGAATGACTCAGAGTCCGCTGCGGGGCGTGAATGCGAATCCATTAACACCATGTTGGTGCTGCAGGAGCAATCATCATCATCATCATCATCATAGGCAGTCCCTCGGGATCAAGGAAGACTAGCTTCCACTCTTAGCATGAGTTCTTTGGTGGCTGTACAGTCCAATACGAGAACCACAGTTTCTGTCACAGGTGGGACAGATAGTCATTGAGGGAAAGGGTGGGCAGGGAGCCTGGTTTGCCGCACGCTCCTTCCGCTGCCTGAGCTTGATTTCTGCACGCTCTCGGCGACGATACTCGAGGAGCTCAGCGCCCTCCCAAATGCACTTCCTCCACTTAGGGCGGTCTATGGCCAAGGACTCCCAGGTGTCAGTGGGGATGTCGCACTTTATCAGGGAGGCCTTGTAACGTTTCCTCTGCCCGCCTTTGGCTCATTTGTCGTGGACGAGTTCGGAGTAGAGCGCTTGCTTTAGGAGTCTCGTGTCTGGCATGCGAACTATGTGACCTGCCCAGCGGAGCTGATCGAGTGTGGTCAGTGCTTCAATGCTGGGGATGATGGCCTGGACGAGGACGCTAATGTTTGTGCGTCTGTCCTCCCAGGGGATTTGCAGGATCTTGCAGAGACATCGCTGGTGGTATTTATCCAGCGACTTGAGGTGTCTACTGTACATGGTCCACATCTCTGAGCCATACAGGAGGGTGGGTATTACTACGGCCCTGTAGACCATGAGCTTGGTGACAGTTTTGAGGGACTGGTCTTCAAACACTCTTTTCCTCAGGCGACCGAAGGCTGCACTGGCGCACTGGAGGCGGTGTTGGATCTCATCATCAATGCCTGCTCTTGTTGCTAGGAGGCTCCCGAGATAGGGGAAGTGGTCCATGTTGTCCAGGGTCACGCCGTGGCTTTTGATGTTTGGGGGGGCAGTGCTGTGCGGCGAGGACAGGCTGGTGGAGGACCTTTGTCTTCCTAATGTTTAGCGTAAGGCCCATGCTTTCATATGCCTTGTCCAGGCCAACATCCCCAGCATTGAAGCACTGACCACAATTGATCAGCTCTGCTAGGCAGGCCACATAGTTCGCATGCCAGGCACGAGACTCCCAAAGCAAGCGCTCTACTCGGAATTCATCCACGGCAAATGAGCCAAACGCGGGCAGAGGAAACGTTACAAGGACACCCACAAAGCCTCCCTGATAGAGCCCATCAATGTCGATTCAAGCATTACGTGTGCAAGGGCTGCGGAACAATGGGGCACCTCCTGTGAATGTGCAAACGTGCTGCGACTCACCACGTGGCAGAGTCGGCAGAAGATGACCAATCCGGCGCAGATCACGCTGAACGAGTGAGAGGCAACTCAACCCGAGGCTGAAGAGGAAGTGTATGGGGTACACACCTTCACCACCAAAAGCCCTTCGATAATTTTGAAAGTCAAATTAAACGGCATTCCAGTTTCCATGGAATTGGACATGGGGGCGAGTCAGTCAATTATGAGCCAGAAGGCTTTTGAGAAACTGTGAGGCAACAAGGCACAAAGGCCAAAACTAAGTCCGATTCACACAAGGCTGCGCACTTACATCAAAGAGCTCATACCAGTCATTGGCAGTGAAGGTATCGTACGATGTAACTGTGCATGATTTATCACTATGGATTATATCAGGCGATGGCCCAGTGCTGTTCGGCAGAAGCTGGCTAGGAAAGATCCAATGGAACTGGGACGACATCAAAGCACTGTCTTCGGTGGATGACGCCTCGTGCGCCCAAGTGCTAAACAAATTCCTGTCGTGATTTGAGCCAGGCATCGGCAATTTCACAGGTGCCATAGTACAGATCAACCTAGTCCCTGATGTACGGCCCGTTCATCACAAGGCCTGAGCGGTTCCATATATGATGCGAGAGAAAGTCGAGATCGAGCTGGACAGACTTCAAGAGGGAATCATATCGCCAGTTGAGTTCAACGAGTGGGCCAGTCCAATTGTTCTGGTGTTGAAAAGCAATGGGACGGTCAGAATCTGCGGCAACTACAAGGTAACGATCAACCGAGTCTTGTTACAGGACCAGTACCCACTACCCAAAGCCTGTTCACAACGAGAGGGGGGGAGGTCATTCACCAAGCTGGATCTAACCTCTGCTTCCATGACGCAGGAGCTGGCTGAACCTTTGAAAAAATTGACGTGCATCAACACGCACAAAAGACTGTTCATAGAAACATAGAAAATAGGTGCAGGAGTAGGCCATTCGACCCTTCGAGCCTGCACCGCCATTCAATAAGATCATGGCTGATCATTCCCTCAGTACCCCTTTCCCGCTTTCTCTCCATGCCCCTTGATCCCTTTAGCCGTAAGGGCCATATCTAACTCCCTCTTGAATATATCCAATGAACTGGCATCAACAACTCTCTGCGGCAGGGAATTCCACAGGTTAACAACTCTCTGAGTGAAGAAGTTTCTCCTCACCTCAGTCCTAAATGGCCTACCCCTTATCTTAAGACTACGTCCCCTGGTTCTGGATTTCCCCAAAAACGGGAACATTCTTCCCACATCTAACCTGTCCCGTCCCGTCACAATCTTATACGTTTCTATGAGATCCCCTCTCATCCTTCTAAACTCCAGTCAATACAGGCCCAGTTGATCCAGTCTCTCCTCATATGACAGCCCAGCCATCCCTGGAATCAGTCTGGTGAACCTTCGCTGCACTCCCTCAATAGCAAGAACGTCCTTCCTCAGATTAGGAGACCAAAACTGAAAACAATATTCCAGGTGAGGCCTCACTAAGGCCCTGTACAACTGCAGTAAGACCTCCCTGCTCCTATACTCAAATCACCTAGCTACGAAGGCCAACATACCATTTGCCTTCTTCACCGCCTGCTGTACCTGTATGCCAACTTTCAATGACTGATGAACCATGACACCAGATCTCGTTGCACCTCCCCTTTTCCTAATCTGCCGCCATCCAGGTAATATTCTGCCTTCGTGTTTTTGGATAACCTCACATTTATCCACATTATACTGCACCTGCCATGCATTAGCCCACTCACCTAACCTGTCCTAGTCACCCTGCAGCCTCTTAGCATCCTCCTCACAGCTCACACCGCCACCCAGCTTAGTGTCATCCGCAAAGTTCCTACGAAATGAATTTAAGGAGCTAGGAGCTAAATTAAAAAGTAGGACCTCAAAAGTAGTAATCTCGGGATTGCTACCAGTGCCACATGCTAGTCAGAGTAGGAATCGCAGGATAGCTCAGATGAATACGTGGCTTGAGCAATGGTGCAGCAGGGAGGGATTCAAATTCCTGGGGCATTGGAACCGGTTCTGGGGGAGGTGGGACCAGTACAATCCGGACGGTCTGCACCTGGGCAGAATCGGAACCAATGTCCTCGGGGGAGTGTTTGCTAGTGCTGTTGGGGAGGAGTTAAACTAATATGGCAGGGGGATGGGAACCAATGCAGGGAGATAGAGGGAAACAAAAAGGAGGCAAAAACAAAAGACAGAAAGGAGATGAGGAAAAGTGGAGGGCAGAGAAACCCAAGGCAAAGAACAAAAAGGGCCATTGTACAGCAAAATTCTAAAAGGACAGAGGGTGTTAAAAAAACAAGCCTAAAGGCTTTGTGTCTTAATGCAAGGAGTATCCGCAATAAGGTGGATGAATTAACTGTGCAAATAGATGTTAACAAATATGATGTGATTGGGATTACGGAGACGTGGCTCCAGGATGAGCAGGGCTGGGAACTCAACATCCAGGGGTATTCAACATTCAGGAAGGATAGAATAAAAGGAAAAGGAGGTGGGGTAGCATTGCTGGTTAAGGAGCAAATTAAGGCAATAGTTAGGAAGGACATTAGCTTGGATGATGTGGAATCTATATGGGTAGAGCTGCAGAACACCAAAGGGCAAAAAACGTTAGTGGGAGTTGTGTACAGACCTCCAAACAGTAGTAGTGATGTTGGGGAGGGCATCAAACAGGAAATTAGGGGTGCGTGCAATAAAGGTGCAGCAGTTATAATGGGTGACTTTAATATGCACATAGATTGGGCTAACCAAACTGGAAGCAATACGGTGGAGGAGGATTTTCTGGAGTGCATAAGGGATGGTTTTTTAGACCAATATGTCGAGGAACCAACTAGGGGGGAGGCCATCTTAGACTGGGTGTTATGTAATGAGAAAGGATTAATTAGCAATCTCGTTGTGCGAGGCCCCTTGGGGAAGAGTGACCATAATATGGTGGAATTCTGCATTAGGATGGAGAATGAAACAGTTAATTCAGAGACCATGGTCCAGAACTTAAAGAAGGCTAACTTTGAAGGTATGAGGCGTGAATTGGCTGAGATGGATTGGCGAATGATACTTAAGGGGTTGACTGTGGATGGGCAATGGCAGACATTTAGAGACCGCATGGATGAACTACAACAATTGTACATTCCTGTCTGGCATAGAAATAAAAAAGGGAACGTGGCTCAACCGTGGCTATCAAGGGAAATCAGGGATAGTATTAAAGCCAAGAAAGTGGCATACAAATTGGCCAGAAATAGCAGCGAACCTGGGGACTGGGAGAAATTTAGAACTCAGCAGAGGAGGACAAAGGGTTTGATTAGGGCAGGGAAAATGGAGTATGAGAAGAAGCTTGCAGGGAACATTAAGACGGATTGCAAAAGTTTCTATAGATATGTAAAGAGAAAAAGGTTAGTAAAGACAAATGTAGGTCCCCTGCAGTCAGAATCAGGGGAAGTCATAACGGGAAACAAAGAAATGGCGGACCAATTGAACAAGTACTTTGGTTCGGTATTCACGAAGGAGGACACGAACAACCTTCCGGTTATAAAAGGGGTCGGGGGGTCTAGTAAGGAGGAGGAACTGAGGGAAATCCTTATTAGCCGGGAAATTGTGTTGGGGAAATTGATGGGATTGAAGGCCGATAAATCCCCAGGGCCTGATGGACTGCATCCCAGAGTACTTAAGGAGGTGGCCTTGGGAATAGTGGATGCGTTGACAGTCATTTTCCAACATTCCATTGACTCTGGATCAGTTCCTATGGAGTGGAGGGTAGCCAATGTAACCCCACTTTTTAAAAAAGGAGGGAGAGAGAAAACAGGGAATTATAGACCGGTCAGCCTGACATCGGTAGTGGGTAAAATGATGGAATCAATTATTAAGGATGTCATAGCAGTGCATTTGGAAAGAGGTGACATGATAGGTCCAAGTCAGCATGGATTTGTGAAAGGGAAATCATGCTTGACAAATCTTCTGGAATTTTTTGAGGATGTTTCCAGTAGAGTGGATAAGGGAGAACCAGTTGATGTGGTATATTTGGACTTTCAGAAGGCGTTCGACAAGGTCCCACACAAGAGATTGATGTGCAAAGTTAGAGCACATGGGATTGGGGGTAGTGTACTGACATGGATTGAGAACTGGTTGTCAGACAGGAAGCAAAGAGTAGGAGTAAATGGGTACTTTTCAGAATGGCAGGCAGTGACTAGTGGGGTACCGCAAGGTTCTGTGCTGGGGCCCCAGCTGTTTACACTGTACATTAATGATTTAGATGAGGGGATTAAATGTAGTATCTCCAAATTTGCGGATGACACTAAGTTGGGTGGCAGTGTGAGCTGCGAGGAGGATGCTGTGAGGCTGCAGAGCGACTTGGATAGGTTAGGTGAGTGGGCAAATGCATGGCAGATGAAGTATAATGTGGATAAATGTGAGGTTATCCACTTTGGTGGTAAAAACAGAGAGACAGACTATTATCTGAATGGTGACAGATTAGGAAAAGGGGAGGTGCAAAGAGACCTGGGTGTCATGGTACATCAGTCATTGAAGGTTGGCATGCAGGTGCAGCAGGCGGTTAAGAAAGCAAATGGCATGTTGGCCTTCATAGCAAGGGGATTTGAGTACAGGGGCAGGGAGGTGTTGCTACAGTTGTACAGGGCATTGGTGAGGCCACACCTGGAGTATTGTGTACAGTTTTGGTCTCCTAACCTGAGGAAGGACATTCTTGCTATTGAGGGAGTGCAGCGAAGGTTCACCAGACTGATTCCCGGGATGGCGGGACTGACCTATCAAGAAAGACTGGATCAACTGGGCTTGTATTCACTGGAGTTCAGAAGAATGAGAGGGGACCTCATAGAAACATATAAAATTCTGACGGGGTTAGACAGGTTAGATGCAGGAAGAATGTTCCCAATGTTGGGGAAGTCCAGAACCAGGGGTCACAGTCTAAGGATAAGGGGTAAGCCATTTAGGACCGAGATGCGGAGGAACTTCTTCACCCAGAGAGTGGTGAACCTGTGGAATTCTCTACCACAGAAAGTTGTTGAGGCCAATTCACTAAATATATTCAAAAAGGAGTTAGATGAGGTCCTTACTGCTAGGGGGATCAAGGGGTATGGCGAGAAAGCAGGAATGGGGTACTGAAGTTGAATGTTCAGCCATGAACTCATTGAATGGCGGTGCAGGCTAGAAGGGCCGAATGGCCTACTCCTGCACCTATTTTCTATGTTTCTAAACTTGGAGATATTACACTCAATTCCTTCATCTAAATCATTAATGTATATTGTAAAGAGCTGGGGTCCCAGCACTGAGCCCTGCGGCACTCCACTAGTCACTGTCATTCTGAAAAGGACCCGTTTATCCCGACTCTCTGCTTCCTGTCTGCCAACCAGTTCTCTATCCACGTCAGTATATTACCCCCAATACCATGTGCTTTGATTTTGCACACCAATCTCTTGTGTGGGACCTTGTCAAAAGCCTTTTAAAAGTCCAAATACACCACATCCACTGATTCTCCCTTGTCTACTCTGCTAGTTACATCCTCAAAAAATTCCAGGAGATTCGTCAAGCATGATTTCCCTTTCATAAATCCATGCTGACTTGGTCCAATCCTGTCACTGCTCTCCAATATACCACAGATGCCCCTTTGGGATTCGCTCGGCTGCGGCCATCTTCCAGAGGAACATGGAGAGTCTGCTGAAATCGGTTCCGTGCACCGTGGTGTTTTAAGACGACATCCTGATCACTGGTCGCAACACAACCGAACACTTGCACAACCTGGAAGAGGTTCTAAAGCGACTGGACAGAGTGGGACTCAGGCTGAAACGCTCCAGGTGTGTTTTCCTGGCACCAGAGGTCGAATCTTTGGGGAGAAAGATTGCGACGGACGGCATCAGACCCACGGACTCCAAGACGGAGACCATCAAGAATGCACCCAGACCACAGAATGTGACAGAGCTGTGTTCGTTCCTGGGACTCCTCAACTATTTTGGTAACTTTCTACCGGGATTGAGCACTTTGCTGGAACCTTTGGCGTAAATCTCAAGAGACAGCCTTTAATAAGGCCAGAATCCTGCTATGTTCTAACAAGTTACTTGTATTGTATGACCCGTGTAAACGTTTAGTACTAGCTTGCGATGCATCTTCGTATGGGGTCAGCTGTGTGTTACAGCAAACCAATGTGTCAGGCAAACTGCAACCGGTTGCATCTGCGTCTCGAAGTTTATCTAAGGCAAAAAGAGCCTACAGTATGATTGAGAAAGAAGCATTAGCATGCGTATATGGGGTTAAGAAAATGCACCAATACCTATTTGGATTAGGTTCGAGCTCGAAACCGACCACAAACCGCTCATTTTGCTGTTCTCAGAAAACAAACGTATTAACAACAATGCTTCGTCCCGCATCCAAAGATGGGCACTAACGTTATCTGCATATGATTATGTAATCCACCACAGACCAGGCACTGAGAACTGTGCTGATGCCCTTAGTCGGCTACCATTGCCCAGCACTGGGGTGGAAATGACGCAACCCACAGATTTGCTTCTTGTAATGGATGTTTTTGAGACGAGGGGTCACGGCTCGCCAGATCAGGACCTGGACTAGCCAGGACCCGGTGCTATCACTGGTAAAAAGCTGTGTCCTCAATGGGAGCTGGTCGGCGGTTCCCGGGGAAATGCAGGATGAAATTAAGCCGTTCCACCGACGCAAGGATGAAATGCCCATCTATTCAGACTGTGTCCTATGGGGAAAATCGTGTAGTTTTGCCAAAAAAAGGCAGGGAAACGTTGATACGCGACCTTCACAGTACCTACCCAGGCATAGTCATGATGAAGGCTATCGCCAGGTCGCACATTTGGTGGCCCAGCATTGACTCGGAATTAGAGTCATGCGTACATCAATGTAACACTTGCTCACAGTTGAGCAATGCACCAAGGGAGGCCTCATTGAGTCTGTGGCCATGGCCCTCCAAACTGTGTTCCAGGGTCCACGTAGATTTTGCTGGCCCCTTTCTAGGAAAGATGTTCCTTGTAGCAGTGGACGCTTACTCTAAATGGATTGAATGTATAATAATATCATGTACGTCTACTGCCACCATTGAAAGCTTCCGGGCCATGTTCGCCACTCATGGCTTGCCCGACGTCCTTGTTAGTGACAATGGACCATGTTTCACCAGCTCGGAATTCAACGAGTTCATGACCCGTAATGGCATCAAGCCTGTCAGGTCTGCCCCGTTTAAGCCCGCATCCAATGGTCAAGCAGAACGGGCAGTCCAAACTATCAAGCAGAGCTTGAAACGCGGGACGGACGGTTCCCTGCAGACCCGGTTATCTCGGGTTCTGCTCAGCTACTGCACGCGACCCCACTCGCTCACTGGTGTTCCCCCTGCAGAATTGTTAATGAAGAGAGCATTCAAAACCAGGCTCTCCTTAGTCCACCCGGATTTCAATGATCATGTAGAAACCCGGCATCACCGGTATAAAGTGTACCACGATCGCACGGCTGTATCGTGTGACGTTGAGGTTAATGATCGTGTTTGGTCCCAAATAGGTTGCTGGCACCATGTTAGAAAAGGAGGGGAATAGAGTGTTTGTTGTCCAACTTTTGAATGGACAAACGTGCAGAAAGCATTTGGATCAGACCAAACTGCGATTCACTGACAACCAAGAACAGTTTGAAGAGGACATTACCATCATTAATCCACCAACACACACCCAACCAGCAACTGACCTCGCTGAAAACCACGAGGATGAACCCACCATGCCCGACAGTCCGATCAGACCAGGCACACCGCAGTGCAGCAATGATCCGACCGACCCACCCATGTCAGGACTTCAACTCAGGCGATCAATCCGGGAAAGCAGAGCCCTGGATCGCCTCAACTTGTAAATAACTTGTACATAAGACTTTGGGGGGGAATGATGTAATATATGTAAACTTTACTCGTGTGCAATACTTGCCACCAGGGGGGCGCACCTGTTGGAGACTCAAGGGTCACCTGCACACCCAGGGCAAGCAGGTATAAAAGGCAGTCTACCATACTGCCTCCGCACTCTGGAGTTACATTAAAGAGACCAAGGTCACAACAGTTTGAGTTTACAGTATACAGTCTTGTGGAGTTAGTCTGAACATAACAGCTCTCATTATAGCACTACTCGGCTTCAGTCTGAGGGTTCCGGAGGGGGTCATGAGCCAGGTAGCGAGGAGGTAACCTTTGTCCAGCTCTGGCCATGTGGTCTGCTTTTTGAGGGCTCTCTCAACTTTTTATATATATGACGATTGATCAGCTTTTGCCAATTTTCTGATTGTTATATATACACTGACAGCTTTACATACTGAGGGTATGGATGGGTTTTGGTGACTTGTCAAAAAAATGAACCAACAAATAAAACAGTGCCAGCTTATAGATCCTAAAGGTGAGCTATGCAGGTGCTAGTCACAAATGTTTTTTTCAGGTATCCAACCGATATGCATTTTATTCATAATCACAATATTTATTTTTGACAAGTCATAAGAACATAAGTATTAGAAGCAACAGTCGGCCATTCAGCCTTTCGAGTCTGCTCCGCCATTAACATTCTCAACCTTGTATTGAAAGAACCCTTTATGGCCTCGCCCCTCCCTATCTCTGTAATCACCTCCAGCCCACAACCCTCCGAGATCGCTGCGCTCCGCTAATTCTGGCCCCTTGCGCATTCCTGATTTCCACCATTGGTGACTGTGCCTTCAGCTCCTTAGATCCCAAGCCCTGGAATTCCCTCCTTAAACCTCTCCACCTCTCTAATTATCTTTTTTCCTTTAAGTCGCTTCTTAAAACCTACCTCTTTGGCCAAGCTTTTGGTCACCTGTACTACAAATTTTTATGTGGCTCGGTGTCAAATCTTTGTCCGATTACACTCCTGTGAAGCGCCTGTTACAACGTTCATTTGAATGATGTTGTCACTGTTGTTGAACAGTGGAGCTCATGGTTAGTAAACCTGGTAAAGTAGCAGCAGGCTCAGACCTATTCCACTGTTATTGAATCCACACATGGTAGAGCTGGTCTTGAAATATGAGAATAAGAGCTCCGAAATCGAAACACTTCGTTTTTGTAAAATCAGTTTCCATATTTTGGAGCAGACTACAACTGCTGCAGATACGGGAATTCCTTTGAACACTGGCATTTTGAAAGCCATTTTTATGTTAGAGGTGAAGGTATTCAACAATTTGGTGACTGACTAAAAACACTATTGTACTTAAACTGTGAGAACCAAATCGTTTTAATTTGAATTTGCTTTCGGGGATTTTCCATTTGACAAACCTGGGGGTGGGGAGGTGGAATTCCTGGGGGTGGGGAGGTGAAATTCCTGGGGGTGAGAAATATAGAAATTGACAGCGCAGAAGGAGGCCATTTCGACCCATCGTGTCGGCGCTGGCCGACAAGAGCCGCACGGCCCTCGGTCAGCAGCCTGGAAGGTTACATATAAACCTATGACCAATGAACAATGGCAGAAAGGTAAAGAGCACCCGGCCCAACCAGTCCTCCCCATACAACTCCAACACCCCTTACACCGAAACATTCTACACTCCACCCCAACTGGAGCCATGTGATCTCCTAGGAGAGGCAAAAAACCCAAATAAAAATCCAGGCCAAATGGGGAAAGAAAATCTGGGACAATTCCTCTCCGACCCATCCAGGTGATCGAAACTAGTCCAGATCACCACCACTCTGGCCGTATTTGATTCCCTGAAGTACTTACCATCGTACCTGCGCCAGCCAACAAGAGGTTATCCAGTCTAATACCACTTTCCAGCTCGAGGTCAGTAACCCTGGAGGTTACGGCACTTCAAGTGCCCATCCAAGCACCTTTTAAATGTGGTGAGGATTTCTGCTTCCACCAGCCTTCCAGGCAGCGAGTTCCAGACCCTCTGCATGAAGAAGCTTCCCCTCAAATCCCCTCTGAACCTTCACCAACTACCTTAAAACTATGCCCCCTCGTAATTAACCCTTCCACTAAAGGAAATAGGCCCTTGCTATCCACTATATCCAGGCCCCTCAAAATTTTATACACCTCAATTAGGTCTCCACTCAGCCTGCTCTGTTCCAATGAGAAGAACCCCAGCCTGTCCAATCTGTCCTCATAACTAAGATTCCAGGCAGCATTCGAGTAAATCTCTGCACCCTCTCCAGTGCAATCGCGTCCTTCCTATAATATGGCGACCAGAACTGCACGCAGTACTCCAGTTGTGGCCCAACCATAGTATTATATAATTTAAGCAAAACCTCCCTGCTCTTGTATTCTATGCCTCGGCCAATAAAGGCAAGCATTCCGTATGTCTTGTTAACCATCTTGTCCACCTGACCTGCTACTTTCAGGGATCTGTGGACAAGCCTCCAAGATTTCTTTGTTCATCTACACTTCTAAGTGGCCTACCATTTAATGTGTATACCCTTTCCTTATTAGCCCTCCCAAAGTGCATCACCTCACACTTCTGTGAATTAAATTTCATTTGCCACTGTTCTGCCCACCTGACCAGTAGGTTGATATCCTCCTGCAGCTCATGACTTTCCCCTTCTTTATCAACCACACAGCTAATTTTGGTGTCATCTGCAAACTTCTTAATCATACTCCCTATATTCAAATCTAGATCATTGATGTATACCACAAAAAGCAAGGGACTCAGTACTGAGCCCTGCGGAACCCCACTGGAAACATCCTTCCAGTCACAAAAACATCCATCAACCATTACCCTTTGCTTCCAAATTCTAAGCCAATTGTGGATCCAACTTGCCACTTTGCCCTGGATCCCATGGGCTTTAACCTTCATGTGGGACCTTATCAAAAGCTTTCCTGAAGTCCATATACACTACATTGTACGCACTACCCTCATCGACCCTCCTGGTTACCTCCTCAAAAAATTCAATCAGGTTAGTCAGCACAATTTGTTAAGGGAAGATCTTCCCTTAACAAATTGTGCTAACTGTCCCCAATTAACCCTTGCCTTTCCAAATGTAGATTTATCCTGTCTTTCTGGATTTTTTCCAATAATTTTCCCACCATTGAGGTTATGCTGACAGGCCTGTAATTATTCGGCCTATCCCTTTCTCCCTTCTTAAACAAGGGTATTACATTACATAGAAACATAAAAACATAGAAAATAGGTGCAGGAGTAGGCCATTCAGCCCTTCGAGCCTGCACCACCATTCAATAAGATCATGGCTGATCATCACCTCAGTACCCCTTTCCTGCTTTCTCTCCATACCCCTTGATCCCTTTAGCCGTAAGGGCCATATCTAACTCCCTTTTGAATATATCCAATGAACTGGTATCAACAACTCTCTGCGGTAGGGAATTCCACAGGTTAACAACTCTCTGAGTGAAGAGGTTTCTCCTCATCTCAGTCCGAAATGGCTTACCCCTTATCCTTAGACTATGTCCCCTAATTCTGGACTTCCCCAACATCGGGAACATTCTTCCTGCATCTAACCTGTCCAGTCCCGTCAGAATTTTATATGTTTCAATAAGATCCCCTCTCATCCTTCGAAACTCCAGTGAATACAGGCCCAGTCGATCCAGTCTCTCCTCATTTGTCAGTCCTGCCATTCTGGGAATCACTGTGGTGAACCTTCGCTGCACTCCCTCAATAGCAAGAACGTCCTTCCACAGATTCGGAGACCAAAACTGAACACAATATTCCAGGTGAGGTCTCACCAAGGCCCTGTACAGCTGCAGTAAGACCTCCCTGCTCCTATACTCAAATCCCTTAGCTATGAAGGCCAACATCCACTGGTTCTCCTTTGTCCACCCTACCAGTTACATCCTCAAAAAATTCTAGCAGATTTGTCAAGCTTGATTTCCCTTTCATAATTTACCAGTCCTCCAGTATCATGCCCAAATCGAAAGAGGACTGGAAAATGATGGTCAAGGCCTCTGCTATTTCTTCTTTTGCTTCGCTCAACAGCCTTGGATGCATTTAATCTGGGCCTAGGGATTTATCCACTTTCAAAGCTGTTAAACACCTTACTACCTCCTCTCTCATTATGTTCATTTCATCCAGAATTTCACACTCCTCCTCGACAGCAGTATCTGCATTGTCCCTTTCCTTTGTGAAAACAGATGCAAAGTAATCATTAAGAACCATACCCACATCTTATGTCTCTACACACAGATTACCCTCATGGTCTCTAATAGGCCCTACCCTTTCTTTAGTTATCCTCTTGCTCTTAATATATTTATAGAACATCTTTGGGTTTTCCTTAGTTTTACTTGCCAAGAATTTTTCATGCTCTCTCTTAGCATTCCTAATATCCTTTATAATTTTACCTCTGAACTTTCTATATTCCTCCAAAGATTCTACAGTATTTAGCCGTCGGTATATGATATGCGCTTCCCTTTTTTCTTTATCCTCCCCTGTAAGTCTCTAGACATCCAGGGGGCTCTAGAATTGTTATTCCCACCCTTTTTCTTTAAGGGCACATGTTTGGCCTGAGCCCTCCGGATATCCTCCTTGAATGGCTCCCACTTTTCTGACACTGATTTACCTACAAGTAGCTGTTTGCAGTCCATTGTGACCAAATCACTTCTCAACTTAGCAAAGTTAGCTTTTCCCCAATTTGGGACTTTTATTCCTGGTCTATCCTTGTCCTTATCCATAGCTACCTTGAATCTGACTGAATTATGGTCACTGGCACCCAAGTGCTCTCCCACTGATACCCCTTTTACCTACCCAGCTTCATTCCCCAAAACCGCCCCTCCCGTGTTGGGCTTGTTACATACTGACTAAAAATATTCTCTTGAACACATTTTAAGAATTCCGCACTCTCTAGACCCTTCACACTATATTTGTCCCAATCACTATTAGGATAGTTAAAATCCCTACGGTTTTGGACTTCAAAGAAATTTGCCTACGTATTTGCTCCTCTATCTCCCTCCCACTGGGGGTCTATAATACACTCCCAGCAGTGTGATCGCCCCTTTTTTATTTTTCAATTCGACCCATATGGCCTCATTTGATGATCCCTCTAACATATCATCCCTCCCCACAGCTGTAATAGTTTCTTTAATCAATACTGCGACACCCTCCCCCTACATTTTACCCCCCTCAGTCTTGTCTAAAAATCCTGTAACCAGGAATATTGAGCTGCCAAACCTGCCCCTCTTTAGCCATGTCTCTGTAATGGCTATAATGTCATACTCCCAAGTGTCTACCTGTGCTCTTAGCTCATTCACCTTATTCGCTATACTCCTTGCATTAAAGTATATACCATTCAGCATAGGCAGACCTGTGATTACTACATACTAAGACCTGTTTCCTCTGTCTTACAGATTCAGGGGAATTTCCTCGGGGTGAGGAGGGGGATTTGCTGGGGGTGGGGAAGGGGATTTCCTAGGGGAGAGGCAGTGATGAAATTCTGTTCTGGTGAGGAAGATGTCTGAAATTCACAATTATGAAACTTGATTTTTTAAATTTAATGATAGTTATTCACCCTACTAGTGTTCTGAACTCTTACTCCACATTTCCAGATTTTATTTGCCTGCGGTGAATGGGACTATTTTTGAATTAGACACTTCACAATAGCTTCCACAATACTGGTCTAAAAACAATATTAATGTGTCACGTAGCTATCTTATATTCTCAGCCACATAACTGGCTGGGACTGTAACCGCGACAAAAATATAAATTCCTTTGAACGTTGTGGCCTTGCTCATTCCCCATTATTGTTCCCTTTTCAGCTGAATATAGCCGCAGCAGGTTTATGTTCCCCGCTGTTCGTGTTCACCCGAGATCGTACCATTCCTCCTAAAATGAGCACATTTTTAGTTATATCTTTATAGTATTTACAGTATCAATGAGTGGTGAATTGAGATGGTTCTATAAATACAAGTTGTTGTTGTTGTGTGTTATTAGTAACATTTAGGTGTTTTTGGTCTTTGTCACGGGTTGTCAAGTCTCCTTATGCCAGATTGTTGCCAGCTAGTTAGTTAATGATGAATAAATCAGCCACATTTCCACTGCATGGATAGATTCTGAACTAGAATGATTTGGAAAATGGGAGCAGAAACTCAAAACAGGAATTGGGAATGGTAGCATCGTGGTTAGGTTACTGGACTAATAATCCAGAGACAAGAATTCAACTCCCACCACAGCTGCTGGGGAAGTTCAATTCTATTAATTAAATAAATGTGGAGTTTAAAAAAGCTAGTATCAGTAATGGTGACCATGAAACTACCGGATTGTTAGAAAAACCCAACTGGTTCACTAATGTCCTTCAGGGAAGGAAATCTTCAGTTCTTACTGGATTAGGAAAAGGGGAGGTGCAACGAGACCTGGGTGTCATGGTACATCAGTCATTGAAGGTTGGCATGCAGGCGGTTAAGAAGGCAAATGGCATGTTGGCTTTCATAGCGAGGGGATTTGAGTACAGGGGCAGGGAGGTGATACTACAGTTGTACAGGGCCTTGGTGAGGCCACACCTGGAGTATTGTGTACAGTTTTGGTCTCCTAACTTGAGGAAGGACATTCTTGCTATTGAGGGAGTGCAGCGAAGGTTCACCAGGCTGATTCCCGGAATGGCGGGACTGACATATCAAGAAAGACTGGATCAACTGGGCTTGTATTCACTGGAGTTCAGAAGAATGAGAGGGGATCTCATAGAAATGTTTAAAATTCTGATGGGTTTAGACAGGTTAGATGCAGGAAGAATGTTCCCAATGTTGGGGAAGTCCAGAACCAGGGGTCACAGTCTAAGGATAAGGGCTAAGCCATTTCGGACTGAGATGAGGAGAAACTTCATCCAGAGAGTGGTGAACCTGTGGAATTCTCTACTACAGAAAGTTGTTGAGGCCAATTCACTAAATATATTCAAAAAGGAGTTAGATGTAGTCCTTACTACTAGCGGGATCAAGGGGTATGGTGAGAAAGCAGGAATGGGGTAATGAAGTTGCATGTTCAGCCATGAACTCATTGAATGGTGGTGCAGGCTCAAAGGGCTGAATGGCCTACTCCTGCACCTATTTTCTATGTTTCTACCCAGTCTGGCCTATATCTGACTCCAGACCCACAGCAATGTAGTTGACTCTTAACTGCCCTCTGAAATGGCCCAGCAAGTCACTCAGTTGCACCAAACCGTTACAACAAAGTCAGCACTGTGGGAGTACCTTCACCATACGGACTGTAGCGGTTCAAGTTATCACCTTCACAAGGGCAATTAGGGATGGGCAATAATTGCCGGCCTTGCCAGCGAAGCCCACATCCCGTGAACGAATTAAAAAAAAACATCTTCTTTAATTCCTGTGGTTTCCATTATAAGTGACACCACTTGCATTTCAGTTCCAAGTTCTGCTTTTTGCTTCTGGAATTACTAAACAGCTTTCAGAACAGTTGCCGTACACTAAATAAGCTGCTTCTCAATTACTATGCTTGAGCAAACAATTCAAAGAACCAACTTCATGACCTCCAATGTTGGGACTGGATTTTATTTATTCGGATTCTGAATTAATTAGGCTTTGCGACCTGACCTTCACTGGAGTGGTCAGTTCCCTTCTAAAGAGCTCCCCATGGACCAATGGTCTCGCCATTAGTTTTGGTTTGTGGTATGGATGCATAGAAAACCACTGTGCATTGAATATTTGTTCCTTGTAGACCATTTGCTTGCCTTCCTTTTGATGAGTGCTGCTCTGTTTTGTCTATCGCGATTTAACTAGTAATAGTTTGTGAGCAATGCCGGTCCCTCCTCTTAAACTTTACTTCCCAATAAGAATTTTCAAGATGGTGGCCAAATGGTTCAAGAGAGAGGTAAAGGCCCCCACTGAACAATCATCATCATAGGAAATCCCTTGGAATCGAGGAAGACTTGCTTCCACTCTTAAAATGAGTCCTTAGGTGGCTGAACAGTCCAATACGATAACCACAGTCCCTGTTACAGGGGGACAGATAGTCATTGAGGGAAGGGGTGGATGGGACTGGTTTGCCGCACCCTCTTTCCGCTGCCTGCGCTTGATTTCTGCATGCTTTCGGCGATGAGACTCGAGGTGCTCAGTGCCCTCTCGGATGCACTTCCTCCACTTAGGGCGGTCTTTGGCTAGGGCCTCCAGGCACCCACTGAATAATATTAAATATCAAAACATCATCCAAACTTATAATAGCCAGCACAAAATTTTTCGACTATATATATTTGTGACATCAAGTAATTATCAATATAGGTGTTGAGCCACCAATACAGGTGTTCTTCCATACAGATTGCAGGGCTATTTATTTCAATAACATTTGTGGGGTTTACATAGAAACATAGAAAATAAGTGCAGGAGTAGGCCATTCGGCCCTTTGAGCCTGCACCACCATTCAATAAGATCATGGCTGATCATTCACCTCAGTACCCCTTTCCTGCTTTCTCTCCATACCCCTTGATCCCTTTAGCCGTAAGGGCCATATCTAACTCCCTCTTGAATATATCTAACGATCTGGCATCAACAACTCTCTGCAGTAGAGAATTCCACAGGTTCACAACTCTCTGAGTGAAGAAGTTTGTCCTCATCTCGGTCCTAAATGGCAAATCCCTTATCCTTAGACTGTGTCCCCTGGTTCTGAACTTCCCCAACATCGGGAACATTCTTCCTGCATCTAACCTGTCCAGTCCCGTCAGAATTTTATATGTTTCGATGAGATCCCCTCTCATTTTTCTAAACTCTAGTGAATACAGACCCAGTCGATCCAGTGTCTCCTCATATGTCAGTCCTGTCATCCCGGGAATCAGTCTGGTGCACCTTTGCTGCACTTCTCAATAGCAAGAACATCCTTCCTCAGATTAGGAGACCAAAACTCAACACAATCCAGGTGAGGTCTCACCAAGGCCCTGTACAACTGCAGTAAAATCTCCCTGCTCCTATACTCAAATCCCCTAGCTATGAAGGGCAACATACCATTTGCCTTCACCGCCTGCTGTATCTGCATGCCAACTTTCAATGACTAATGTACCATGACACCCAGGTCTCGTTGCACCTCCCCTTTTCCTAATCTGCCGCCATTCAGATAATATTCTGCCTTCCTGTTTTTGCCACCAAAGTGGATAACCTCACATTTATCCACGTTATACTGCATCTGCCATGCATTTGCCCACTCACCTAACCTGTCCAAGTCACCCTGCAGCCTCTTAGCGTCCCCCTCACAGCTCACACCGCCACCCAGCTTAGTGCCATCTGCAAACTTGGAGATATTACACTCAATTCCTTCATCTAAATCATTGATCTATTCAGTTTAAGAACAGAATATAAGAATTAGGAGCAGGAGTAGACCATTCGGCCCCTCGAGCCTGCCCCGCCATTCAATGTCAGGGCTGGCTGCTCTTCGACCTCAACTCCACTTTCCCGCCCTATTCCATATCCCTTTATTCCCTTAATATTCTAAAATCTAGCGATCTCAGCCTTGAATATACTCAACGACTGGGTATCCACAGCCCTTTGGGTAGAGGAGTCGAAAAATTTACAAAACTTTGAGTGAAGGAATTTCTCCTCATCTCTTAAACCAAGTCAAAGATGCAATATCATGTTAGTTACAATCTTCACGCCACAGTCCGTAAAAGATTGTCCTTTCAAAGACAGAAAATGCTGAATGCGCAATACCCATGACGAACGATAACACATATTGGTTACTTCTCAATCCCAATGGCTAATTGTTTACCAAACAGCCCTCAATAAAGGAGCAAATAAGTTGCCAAATTTTCCTCAAGTGCAGTCAATATTTATAAAACAAATAGTGACTAGAGTGGGATGCTATAACAGGCAAGGGATTACCCCTTGGGGTTATGAATGTAACCAACAGTGTACTGTATTCAGCCTCAGCCTTTATTTCACTCAAAAGTTCAAAAAAATAAGACAATAGCAGGAATCAATTGCTCCCTTCTCTATTTCCCTCTTCTTTTTGAACTAGCAAGAAAGAAAGACTGACATTTTTATAGTGCCCTTCACCACCACTGGATGTCTCAAAGCACTTTACAGCCAATTAAGTACTTTTTGAAGTGTCGTCACTGTTGCAATGTGGGAAACACGGCAGCCAATTTGGGTGCAGCAAACCCCCACCATCAACAATGTGATAATGAGCAGATAACCTGTTTTTGTGATGTTGATTGAGGGATAAATATTAGCCAAGACCCCTGCTCTTCTTTGAAGTAGTGCCATGGGATCTTTCACGTCCATCTGAGAGCAGACAGGGCCTCGGTTTAACGTCTCATCTGAAAGACAGCACCTCCAACAGTGCAGCGCTCCCTCAGTACTGCACTATAATGTCAGTATAGGTTTTTGTGCTCAAGTTCCTGGAGTGCGTCTTGAACCCACAACCTTCCGACCCAGAGGCAAGTATGCTACCCACTGAGCCACAGCTGGCACTAAGAACAACAAACTTGCTCGAACAATTGTTGAGAGCAAGGTAATGTGTTACATAGAATGTACAGCACAGAAACAGGCCATTCAGTGCAATTGGTCCATTCTACTGAGTGTACTCGACACCCTATCAGCTTATCCTGCTATTCCTTTCTCCCTCGTGTATTTTTCTAGCTTTGCCTTAAATGCATCCATGCTATTCGCCTCAACTACTCTTTGTAGTAGCGAGTTCCACATTCCTTGGGGGAGTCCAGAGATAATTGGGGGAGTGCAGGTGAAGAGGCTGGGTTGCAACATCTTGGATCAGCTGCAGTTGGAGGATGGAGAGGCCAGTGAGTAAAATGTTGGAAGAATTGTGCCTTAAGTAATGAAGACATGGATAAGGGTTTTGACAGGCGAGCGAGGTAGATGTGGAGGCAGGCGTTTTTACTGAAGTGAAAGAGAGCTATCTTGGTGACAGATAAGATGTTCTGGGAGTTTGATGTCAATCAGTACAACAAGGTTCTGCACTTGGTCCGAGGTGGCAGCAAAGACAGCTGATGGAATTGAGTAAACAGTCGCTGCTTGTGGGGAGCTGAAGAAGATAGAAACATAAAAACTTACAGTGTAGGAGGAGGCCATTTCGCCCCATCGTGTCCATGCCGGTCGACAAAGAGCCGCACGGCCCTTGGTGAGCAGCCCTGAAAGTTACATATAAACCTATGAACAATGAACAATGACGGAAAGGCAAAGAGCACCCAGCCCAACCAGTCCGCATCACACAACTGCGACACCCCTTATACTGAAAATATTCTACACTCCACCCCAACCAGAGCCATGTGATCTCCTGGGAGAGGCAAAAACCAGATTAAAAACCCAGGCCAATTTAGGGAGAATAAATCTGGGAAAATTCCTCTCCGACCCATCCAGGCGATCGAAACTAGTCCAGGAGATCATACTTCGATTCACTGCAGTACTTACCATTAAATCTGCGCCGGCCAGCAAAAGGTCATCCAGTCTAATCCCAAATACCAGCTCTAGGTCCATAACCCTGCAGGTTACTGCACTTTGAGTGCCCATCCAACCATCTCTTAAAAGTGGTGAGAGTTTCTGCATCCACCACTCTTCCAGACAGTGATTTCCAGATCCCCACAACCCTCTGCGTAAAGAAGCCCCCCCCTCAAATCCCCTCTAAATTTCCACCAACCACCTTAAAACTACGCCCCCTCATAATAGGATGGCTTTAGATTTGCCAGCATTCAGCTGGAGTAAGTTTGCAGCTCATTCAGGTCTTAATGTCAGGCAGGGAGTTGGAGAAAGTGACAATTGATGTTGTGGAGATGAGGAGGCAGAGCTGTGTCACTGGGATACAAAATACAAATGAATAGGAGGTGGGGTTGGGAAAGACGGAACCTTGGAATCCATCAGAAGCAATTGTGCGGGCAACAGAGGAGAAACCTGAGAAGCTGATATGTCTATAGTGCAACAATTGAGAGTGGAACCATGAAAGACTGCTGTCATGGATTGTGTGGCAGATGAACATTTAAGGATGGTCAGCAGTGGATCGGGCAGCAGAGAGATCAAAGAAGCAGAGACACTGAGCTGTGGGTACAGTTTATGTCTTTGAACAGGGCTGTTTTAGACCTGTGAACAGGGCAGAAGGCTGATTGGTTGGTCTCTAACAGGAAATGGCACTATTGAGGAAATGATTAGTGCCAGGACGTCAGCGAGAATGGGAAGGTCAGAAAGAATGGGGGGGGATAGGGATGGTAGGAGAGGGGTGGGTTAGGGGGAGAGAAGGGATGTGAGGAGAGGGGAGAGAAGGGATGTGAGGAGAGGGGAGAGAAGGGATGTGAGGAGAGGGGAGAGAAGGGATGTGAGGAGAGGGGAGAGAAGGGATGTGAGGAGGGAGAGGGGAGAGAAGGGATGTGAGGAGAGGGGAGAGAAGGGATGTGAGGAGAGGGGAGAGAAGGGATGTGAGGAGAGGGGAGAGAAGGGATGTGAGGAGAGGGGAGAGAAGGGATGTGAGGAGAGGGGAGAGAAGGGATGTGAGGAGAGGGGAGAGAAGGGATGTGAGGAGAGGGGAGAGAAGGGATGTGAGGAGAGGGGAGAGAAGGGATGTGAGGAGAGGGGAGAGAAGGGATGTGAGGAGAGGGGAGAGAAGGGATGTGAGGAGAGGGGAGAGAAGGGATGTGAGGAGAGGGGAGAGAAGGGATGTGAGGAGAGGGGAGAGAAGGGGTGAGAGGGGAGGGATGAGAGGGGAGGGGATGGGGGAAAGAGGGAAGGGATGGGGGAAAGAGGGAAGGGATGGGGGAAAGAGGGAAGGGATGGGGGAAAGAGGGAAGGGATGGGGGAAAGAGGGAAGGGATGGGGGAAAGAGGGAAGGGATGGGGGAAAGAGGGAAGGGATGGGGGAAAGAGGGAAGGGATGGGGGAAAGAGGGAAGGGATGGGGGAAAGAGGGAAGGGATGGGGGAAAGAGGGAAGGGATGGGGGAAAGAGGGAAGGGATGGGGGAAAGAGGGAAGGGATGGGGGAAAGAGGGAAGGGATGGGGGAAAGAGGGAAGGGATGGGGGAAAGAGGGAAGGGATGGGGGAAAGAGGGAAGGGATGGGGGAAAGAGGGAAGGGATGGGGGAAAGAGGGAAGGGATGGGGGAAAGAGGGAAGGGATGGGGGAAAGAGGGAAGGGATGGGGGAAAGAGGGAAGGGATGGGGGAAAGAGGGAAGGGATGGGGGAAAGAGGGAAGGGATGGGGGAAAGAGGGAAGGGATGGGGGAAAGAGGGAAGGGATGGGGGAAAGAGGGAAGGGATGGGGGAAAGAGGGAAGGGATGGGGGAAAGAGGGAAGGGATGGGGGAAAGAGGGAAGGGATGGGGGAAAGAGGGAAGGGATGGGGAAAGAGGGAAGGGATGGGGAAAGAGGGAAGGGATGGGGGAAAGAGGGAAGGGATGGGGGAAAGAGGGAAGGGATGGGGGAAAGAGGGAAGGGATGGGGGAAAGAGGGAAGGGATGGGGGAAAGAGGGAAGGGATGGGGGAAAGAGGGAAGGGATGGGGGAAAGAGGGAAGGGATGGGGGAAAGAGGGAAGGGATGGGGAGGGGAGGGGAGGGATGGGGAGGGGAGGAGAGGGGAACGAAGGGTAGGAGGTTAAAGGGTAGTTATTTGAGAGAGTAATAATAGTAGTTTTGAAATATCTAAAAATTGTGCTAGAAGATAAGAGTAGATTGAAAACGTTGGCAAGCATTGGGCTAAGGAGAGGACACTGAATGGTTCGAAGCTTGGGCACGAGGGGCTCGAGGGAACAGATGGTGGGATTCTTGGGAAAATAACATGAGTAAGGTAGGTGGAGCTCAGTTAGGAAGACGAAGTGGTAGAGGCAGAAGGGATGATATTGGTGCTTGGACATTCGTTTGAACAGCATTTGATGAGTCTCAATACACATCTAACGTGGATTTTGCTTTGTAAATAAAGGAAAATGATATGTTTCCTTCACAACATTAAAGTGCTGAACTCCCAATTAGATCGTCCAAGGTGAGAATCCCAGCTTTGACTAACACGAAAACTCTATTTCCTTTTACGTACGTGTTTCTGATTCTGAGGTTACTCATGTTACCCATCTGAGGGGAATCACTACAACCCGTGATCCTCACCTTCTTGAGAGGATTCAATAAGAAACTCAGCAGTTTGGAGCCTGCCCCATCAATTGTTTACGTAACACTCAACCCAACCCAGTATATAAAGCCATAGGGACATTTGAGATGTGATAAAGTGCTATATAAAAGTTTGTTAACGGAAGAAGTGGAAGCATGAGGGAATAGTATGAACATTCCTAATTCTAGCAATGACATTTTTAAAGATGATTAAAGGAGTTGATAGGGTAGATAGAAAAAAGGTATTTCCTCTGGTGGGGAAGTCAAGAACAAGGGGGTGATAACCTTAAAATTAGAGCGAGGTAATGTCAGAAAGGACTTCTTCAATGGTACTGGAATTCTGTCCCCCAAAAAGTTCTGGGGTCAATTGAAAATTTAAAAACTGAGAATGATGGATTTTTTTATTAGGCAAGAGTATTAAGGGATATGGGACCAAGGTGAGTAAATGGAGTTAAGAAACAGATCAGCCATGATATAATTGAATGGCGGAACAGGCTTGAGGAGCTGAAAGGCCTTCTCCTGATCCTATGTTGCAATATGCATATGAACATAAGAACATACGAAATATGAGGAGTAGGCCAATTGGCCCTTCGAGCCTGCTCCGTCATTCAACAAGATCATGGCTGATCTTCGACCTCAACTCCACCTTCCTGCACTATCCCCATAATCCCTTAATTCCCAAAAGTCTATCGATCTCTGTCTTGAATATATTCAACGACCGAGCATCCACAGCTCTCTGGGGTGGAGAATTCCAAACATTCATCACCCTCTCGGTGAAGAAATTTCTCATCTCAGTCCTAAATGGCCGACCCCTTATTCTGAGACTGTGACCACTAGTTCTAGACTCCCCAGCCCGGGGAAACATTTTCCCAGCATCTACTCTGACAAGCCGCTGAAGAATTTTATATGTTTTTTTATATGTTGTCACAAATGCAAAATAAATGATTGTTTTCCTCTTGAATGATCTTCAGATCAAGTGGGTTGTTGAGCAACATCTTCTGCGTTTTTGCTGTTATCTTTAGTCCCGTTAGTTGCAAGTATTGTTCAACATGATGTGGGTCAACTCCAATTATAGCTGTAATTCATCCCGAGTGATTTTGTGGGAAGTGGGGGGCGGGGGGGGGGGGGGGGGGGAGGAAGGAAGGAACTTTTACATCCACCTGAGGGAGCAGACGGGGCCTCAGGTTAACATCTCATTTATTATATATATAAACTTGTATTTACTCTGTACAGCCACCAGAGGGCTCACCCCCTGGAGTTCCAAGGGATCCCATAATCCCTTGGGAGCACAGGTATTTAAGGAGGCTTCACAGGTTGGAGAGGCCTCTGGAGACCTGCAATAAAAGGCTAAAGGTCACACTTTACTTTGAGCTCAGTGTTCAGTCTGACTCTTTCTCCATACACATCATCCAAAAGACGGCACTTCCAACAGTGCAGCGCTCCTTCAGCACTGCACTGGAGTGTCAGCTGAGATTTTTGTGTTCCAGTCCCTGGAGTGGGATTTGAACCCACAACCTGCTTGCTGACTCAGAGGAGAGAGGGCTACCCACTGAGCCGCAGCTAACATTAATTGTAGGCACTGCGGCAGAATATTCTTGTTACTAGTTGAATATCAACGAAGTAAAATGTAAACCGGTTATTCATTTTAGAAGAATTTTCAATGCAATCATCATTAACTGACACTAGGACTAGACGTCGGCAACAGTTATCCTGTGGTTTTAAGTCCAGCTGACTCCATGCATGTGCAGGTACGGTAGTTGGTGCTGTACTGTGTTTCTGTCAAGCCACAAACCTGTAGAATAAGTTTACTTACATTTTACCGTTGCCTATTGTGGAGTTTCTTTTAACCGATTATTAGGTCAGTGGGAAAGAAGGACGGTAAATGTTAAGAATACAGTGGGCATCCTGATCCATTCTCAATGGTTGGATGTGTAAGTGTTTGTCTTGAATAGGTGCTAATCACCGAGAGCAGGAAAGCCGAGTCATCACTTGTAAAGTGGGCGAGGCTCCTGGGGTATAAAAGTAAACAGGTGTGCAGAGCACAGAATGTCTGCACAGAGAACATAAGAACATAAGAAATAGGAACAGGAGTAGTCCATTTGGCCCCTCGAGCCTGCTCCACCATTCAATAAGATCATGGCTGATCTGATCATGGACTCAGCTGCACTTCCCTGCCCGGTCCCCATAACCCTTTATTCCCTTATCGCTCAAAAATCTGTGTAAATCCGCCTTAAATATATTCAATGACCCAGCCTCCACAGCTCTCTGGGCCAGAGAATTCCATAGATTTACAACCGTCAGAGAAAAAATTCCTCCTCATCTCAGTTTTAAATGGGTGGCCCCTTATTCTGAGACGATGTCCCCTAGTTTTAGTTTCCCCTATGTGTGGAAATATCCTCCCTGCATCTACCTTGTCAAGCCCCCTCATTATCTTATATGTTTCGAAAAGATCATCTCTCATCCTTCTGAACTCCAATGATAGGCTCAACCTATCTTCATAAGTCAACCCCCTCATCTCCAGAATCAACCTAGTGACTTAGAGTGGCTTAAAGGGAGTGCTTTATTTGGGAATTTAAAACGAGTGGGAATTCGGAGAAGAGGAGAAAGAAATTGCTGCCTTTTGCCTACACTACTTGTAGTGCTTTGCGTTACAGGGAGATATTTAATTTCATTACCCATAGCTTAATCTAGAACAAGTAAGTAGTCAAGAAACTAAACTGTAAACTACGTTACTTAAATACAAATGTAATTACATTTAATTAAATAGAACAAAGTCATATATAGTGCAGAGCAAGTGGTTGCCACAACTGTTTTTTCTAATGTCGTCTTTGGTTCTATTAAAGTGATCGGTAAAACAAGCAAAGGTGACATGGGAAAAAACGTTTACTACACAATGAGTGGACAGGACCTGGAACGCACTGCCTGAAAGGGTGGAGGCAGACTCAATCACTGCTTTCAAAAGGGAGTTGAAACAAATTTGTAGGGCTACAGGGAAAGGGCGGTGGAGTGGGACTAGTTGAGGAGCTCTTGTAGAGAGCTGGTACGGGCTCGACGGGCTGAATGGCCTTCTTCCGTGCTGTAACCATTCTATGATTCTATGGCCTGCAGCATGTGGGAGCTTGTGGAGAACATTGTGGTCACGGACAACCACGTTCGCATTAAGTGCCTGCATCTTCAGAAAGTTCAGCTCAGAGTTGTTGAGCTGGAGTCTGAGGTGCAGACATTGCAGGGCATTAGGGAGGGGGAAGAGTTACCTGGACACTTTGATCCAGGAGGCAGTCACACCCCTTAGGCTAGGTAGTGGTGCAGGTCTGGTTAGTGGTCACCGTTAGGAGGGTGTGACTGCAACTCCGGCAGGTAAAGGGACCCCAGGTGCAGTGCTGGAGGAGCCTCGGCATTTGTCCTTATCCAACAGGTATGAATTCTTGCTGCCTGTGTGGATGAGGGAAAAGCCTGCGGGATGGATGAGCAGGCTGACCATGGCACCGCGGTGCAGGAGGCCTTTCAAGTGTGGGGAGTGAAAGGGAATGTAGTCGTGCTCGGGGACAGTATAGTCAGAGGGATAGATGCTGTTCTCTGCAGCCATGATCGGGAGTTTCGAAGGTTGTGTTGCCTGCCTGGTATCAGAGTTGAAGAGAGCTCCTCATGGCTGGAGAACGTGCAGTGGGAAGGGGAGGATCAGGTTGCCGTGGTCCATGTAGGAATCAACGACATAGGTAGAACTAGGAATGAGGTTCTGCTGAGAGAGTTTGAGGAGCTAGGGTCTAAACTAACAAGGAGAACCTCAAAGGTAATAACCTCTGGATTGTTACCTGAGCCATGTGCCAATTGGCATAGGGATAAGCAGATTAGAAAGTTAAATGCATGGCTCAAAGAGTGGTGTGGGAGGCAGGGGCTTTGTTTTGTGAGCACTGGCACCAGTGCTGAGGAAAGAGGGAGCTGTTCCGTTGGGATGGGCTACACTTCAACTGGGTTCAGGAAAGAGTAAATTTAAAAGCAGCAAGAGAAATGTCAAGGCTCTAGAACAGAGCAGAGTCTTGGGTAAAAATAAGCAGAGTGGGTCAGGAAGAGACAGGGTTAGCAACAAAGATAATACAGGGGTTTATAGTCAATAAATGTTATGCTGGCTATTCCAAGTTTGGATGATGATTTGATATTTAATATTGCTCAGTGGTGGTACAAAATTCTTACAGGGCTTGACAGGGTAGATGCAGGGAGGATGTTTTCCCTGGGCTGGGGAGTCTAGAACCATGGGTCACAGTCTCAGAATAAGGGATCGGACATTTAGGACTGAGATGAGGAGAAATTTCTTCAGAGAGAGGGTTCTCTACCCCAGAGGGCTGTGGAGGCTCAATCATTGAATATATTCAAGACAGAGATCGATAGACTTTTGGATATTAAGGGAATCAAGGGATATGGGGATAGTGCAGGAAAGTGGAGTTGAGGTCAAAGATCAGCCATGATCTTATTGAATGACGGAGCAGGCTCGAGGGGCCAAATGGCGGACTCCTGTTCCTATTTCTTATGTGCTCATCTGCATGGATACCCCAGGCAATGGCACCAAGCTGAAGCGCCAGGGGGTGTTTCTGACTAGATATGAGACTCCTCTGATCTCTGTTCCGATCCATGGCAATTGGCAGCTTTCAATCCCAGTCAGACTTCCAGCTTCCCGAAACATTCCCAGTACATTTTAGCTGCTTTTACTTGGAGTGAAAACGCTGACTGCACCAGGGAGAATGCATCATTGAATTCAGATTTACAGCAAGCTATCTGCTGCCTTGCTGCAATGAAGAGGCTCACAGATAACTTCTTAAAAGCCTGTAGAAACAAGTCATTTCCAGTTTAAATACAACGACGCTTAAGGAGAATTCTCACGGCGATCACCAAGAATTTGGCGTCATAATTTTTCTTCGGTAGAGAAGCACGTTTACGTTGGGAATGAAGGAGGATTCAGTGACAGTATTTACAACCCACCCTTTTTATCCATAGTTGATGGGAAGGATTTGTTGCCATTCTTTCCCCCACTTTCCATACAGCCCCCGCTTTCCTCCCCAGTCCCCATGTTAGTATGTTACAGCTTCCATTGATCGGCATGGACCCCCCGCCACGCCTTACTCCAACCCTCCGAAGCATTCCTGATTATAATCGCTCAACCATTGGTGGCTGTGCCTTCTGTTGCCTAAGCCCCAAGCTCCCTCCCTAAACCTCTCTGCCTCTCTTTCCTCCTTAAAATCTACCTCTGTGACCAACCTTTTGGTCACCTGCGCTACTTTCTACTTGTGTGGCTCGGTGTCAAAGTTTTTATTTGATAATACTCCTATGCAGCGCCTTGGGATGTTTTACCACGTTAAAGGCGCTATATAAACACAAGTAGTTGTTGTTGTCGGGTTGCCAATTCTGGTTGGACATATTCCTGGAGGTTTCATCATATGAACTCTCACCACATCGCCCAGCCAAACAGCATTTTCTGCCATCTCTAATATTTTTATGACTAAGAAGAGAAAATGTTCAAAGAAAATGACCGAAAACAAACTATTGCAGTCAGATTCAAGTGAATTTATAATGGGGAACAAAGAAATGGCGGACCAGTTAAACAAATACTTTGGTTCTGTCTTCATGAAGGAAGACACGAATAATCTTCCGGAAATACTAGGGGACTGAGGGTCTAGTGGGAAGAAGGAACTGAAGGAAATCCTTATTTGGCGGGAAATTGCGTTAGGGAAATTGATAGGATTGAAGGCCGATAAATCCCCTGGGCCTGATAGTTTGCATCCCAGAGTACTTATGGAAGTAGCCCTAGAAATAGTGGAAGCATTGGTGATCATTTTCCAACAGTCTATCGATTCTGGATCGGTTCCTATGGATTGGAGGGTAGCTATTGTAACACCACTTTTTAAGAAAGAAGGGAGAGAGAGAAAGTGGAAATTATAGACCGGTTAGCCTGATATCAGTAGTGGGGAAAATGTTGGAATCAATTATTAAAGATGAAATTGCAGCACATTTGGAAAGCAGTGACAGGATCGGTCCAAGTCAGCATGGATTTATGAAAGGGAAATCATGCTTGACAAATATTCCAGAATTTTTTTGAGGATGTAACTAGTAGAGTGGACAAGGGAGAACCAGTGGATGTGGTGTATTTGGACTTTCAAAAGGCTTTTGACAAGGTCTCACACAAGAGATTGGTGTACAAAATTAAAGCACATGGTATTAGGGGTAATGTACTGACGTGGATAGAGAACTGGTTGGCAGACAGGAAGCAGAGAGTCGGGATAAACGGGTCCTTTTCAGAATGGCAGGCAGTGACTAGTGGGGTGCCACAGGGCTCAGTGCTGGGACCCCAGCTAATTACAATATACATTAATGATTTGGATGAGGGAATTGAGTGTAATATCTCCAAGTTTTCAGATGACACTAAGCTGGGTGGCAGTGTGAACTGTGAGGAGGATGCTAAAAGGCTGCAGGGTGACTTGGACAGGTTAGGTGAGTGGGCTAATGCGTGGCAGATGCAGTAGAATGTGGATAAATGTGAAGTTATCCACTTTGGTAGCAAAAACACAAAGGCAGAATATTATCTGAATGGCGGCAGATTAGGAAAAGGGGAGGTGCAACGAGACCTGGGTGTCATGGTGCATCAGTCATTGAAAGTTGGCATGCAGGTACAGCAGGCAGTGAAGGCGGCAAATGGTATGTTGGCCTTCATAGTAGGGGATTTGAATATAGGAGCAGGGAGGTCTTACTGCAGTTGTACAGGGCCTTGGTGAGGCCTCACCTGGAATATTGTGTTGAGTTTTGGTCTCCTAATCTGAGGAAGGACATTCTTGCTATTGAGGGAGTGCAGCAAAGGTTCACCAGACTGATTCCCGGGATGGCAGGACTGACATATGAGGAGAGACTGGATCAACTGGGGCTTGTATTCACTGGAGTTTAGAAGGATGAGAGGGGAGCTCATAGAAATATATAACTTTTTGACAGGACTGGACAGGTTAGATGCAGGAAGAATGTTCCCGATGTTGGGGAAGTCCAGGACCAGGAGACATAGTCTAAGGATAAGGGGAAGCCATTTAGGACTGAGATGAGGAGAAACTTCTTCACTCAGAGAGTTGTTAACCTGTGGAATTCCCTGCCGCAGAGAGTTGTTGATGCCAGTTCATTGGATATATTCGAGAGGGAGTTAGATATGGCCCTTACGGCTAAGGGGATCAAGGGGTATGAAGAGAAAGCAGGAAAGGGGTACTGAGGTGAATAATCAGCCATGATCTTATTGAATGGTGGTGCAGGCTTGAAGGGCTGCATGGCCTACCCCTGCACCTATTTTCTATGTTTCTATTTGGTTTTGAAATGCCCCAATGATTTTTCTCCCAGGTTGCTCGCAGCGGTGACCTGGACCTTGACTTTCAATTCCTGGACGCTCCAGGGCAACCCTGGAGGGTTGGCAACCAATATGTCCACTAATAATTTGGAGGGCGTGAAACCCGTTAACGGGCTGAGCAGCTCATTCAAATCTCCACGCACGCGTGATATTTGCATCGAACGTTTGCTGAGCAGCCTGCCTGGGGCCGTCAGAGCACTGCGTGGTCACGTAGCTTAACAGCAACATTGTTACTGGCAACAGTACTCCAACCCCAGTCCTGCCGGCAACGTGGACACAGAGGTGAAAGCCGAGACTGTCAACATCAGTCAGACACCTTCGCCTCACCCTCCCCGCGCCCATCAGCAAACTGCTTCGACACAGTAAAACCCAAAGTGGTTATCTCTGACTTTTCACACAATGGGAATCATGGCTAGCGGGCGGGTCAAAGTGCCAGTTGTGGCTCAGTGGATAGCACTCTCGCCTCGTAGTCAGAAGGTTGTGGATTCAAATCCCACTCCAGAGGCTTCTGCATTAAATCTGGGCCTACACTCTAGTGCCGCGGGAGTGCTGCCGGCTTTCAAATCTGCTGTTAATCCAAGGCCTCGTCTGCCCTCTCAGGTGGACCTGGCACTATTTCGAAGGCGGCCAGGGCTATTTGTAATCCCCACTACGTACGAAGGAGAACATATCTCAGACCTCTGGGTTTGAGAGGGTAGGCACTTCACGGTCAGGAAATATTAGCATCAAAAAATAACCATTTTGAATTTTGGTAGTGGGGGGGGTGGCGGGGGAAAGAGAAATGTGAAAATTTGTAAATAAATGAGAAAAGGGTTTACCAAAGACAACGCAACGTAAATAAAAGTTAAAGTAGTGCCTCACAGCAGTTGAGCATGATATTGTGCCAAAACGAGCCATGCTTCCCTTCTCCCTCCACACAACAACATAGTGCTAGTTTGTCACAATGGCAGCTCTCGCACCTCTGAGTCAGCAGATCGTCACTTCAAGCCCCACTCCAAGACCCGCGCATAATCTGAGTCAACACTTCAGAAGGTATGCTGCATTCAGAGCCGCTGTGTTTCAGATGAGTCCATACACCAAGGCCCCGTGCCTGTTCAATGTGACCATTAAAAGTTCTATTTCTCTAAAGAGAGAGAAACTATTTGCCTAGTCTAGGACTAGGGGGCATAGTCTAAAAATTAGAGCCAGATCTTTCAGGAGTGAAGTTAGGAGACACTTCGATACGCAAAGGGTGGTAGAGGTTTGGAACTCTCTTCCGTAAACGGCTGGGTCCATTGCTAATTTTAGATCTGAGATTGAAAGATTTCTGTTAACCAAAGGTATTAAGGGATATTTGGGCAAAGGGAGTTAGATCGCAGATCAGCCATGATCTCATTGAATGGCGAAACAAGCTCGAGCAGCTGAGGGGCCTACTCCTGTTCCTATTGTTCCTATTTGAAGAGCAGTAGGGAGTTCTCCTGGTGTTCTGGTCAGCACCTCTCCCTCAATGAACACCAGCAAAAAAAAAAATGAATTGGTCATTCATCTCATCTGCTGTTTGTGGGACATTGTGCACAAATTGCCTGTTATATAGAAACATAGAAAATAGGTGCAGGAGTAGGCCATTCGGCCCTTCTAGCCTGCACCGCCATTCAATGAGTTCATGGCTGAACATTCAACTTCAGTACCCCATTCCTGCTTTCTCGCCATACCCCTTGATCCCCCTACATCTGTCTACATAACAGTGACTACATTTGCAAAAATAACCCAGTGGATTTGAAGCTCTGCGATTTCCTGAGGACATAAATTGCCTTATAAATGTTCCTTCTTTTTAAACACTTTCATGAAGACGATATTGCTCTCCGATCTGAATTCCTGATTAGTTCCCATAAAAATGTATGTGTTTTTTTTTAAATAGTTGGTGGTACAAATGGTAATAAGCATGAACTCCTGATAAAAATGCAACTACAATATTGTACATTTCACTGGGTAACTGAAGCTGCAGGAAAGGGCTGTGTACTCATAAAAATCATGGTCAGCCCTCATATTTCTTTATTTTTGAAGGTGTCAGCCTTAGCCTAGTGGCAGCACTCTTGCCTCCAGGTCAGAAGATTGTCGATTCAAGCCTCATTTCAGAAACTCAAGTACATAATCTAGAAAGAAAGAATTGCATTTATCTCGTGCCTTTCATGATGAATGGACACTCCACAGCGCTTTACAGCCAATGAAGTACTTTAAAAAAAAAGTGCAGTCACTGTTGCAATGCAGCCAATTTGCGCACAGCAAGCTCGCACAAATAGCAACATGATAATGATCAGAGGATCTATTTTTTGTTATGTTGGTTGAGGGATAAATATTGAACAGGACACCGAGTAAAACTCCCCTGCTCTTCTTCGAAATTGTGCCATGGGATCTTTTACATCCACCCGAGGGGGCAGACGGGGCACACCCTCGGTTTAACGTCTCATCCGACAGACAGCACCTCTGACAGTGCAGCACTTCCTCAGCACCGCACTAGAGTGTCAGTCTGGAATTTTGTGCTCAAGCTCCTGAAGTGGGACTTGAACCCACAACCTTCTGACTCGGAAATGAGGGTGCTACCCACTTAACCACAGCTGACATTTCAATGCAGTACTGAGGGAGTGCCGAGGAGTTCACCTGCTGTCCTGGCCAACATTTAACCTTCAGAGCAACATCAATAGAGCAGATTATCTGGTCATTTATTTCATTGCTGCTCGTGTCACTTTGCTTTGCGCCACTTGGCTGCTACATTTACCTACATTACAACAATGACTGCACTTCAAGAGTGCTTCACTGGCTGTGAAGCACTTTAGAATGTCCTGAGATTGTGAAAGGTGCTTTATAAATGCAAATTCTTTCTTTGCTGCTTCGCCCCAACTGTTGCCAACAAGGTGTCTTTCTGGATGAGAAGACAAAAAACATACTCCATTCTTGGATTTGAATTAATCTTGGAAAGGAAAATAAAACCTGGTGTAATCACAAAGGACCTGTGTGAAGACACATGCTGAACGTACTACGCGATCTTCCCAGCTGGAGACGATGCAAACCAGGATGAGGGAAAGTCCCAAGTACTGAGCACAACTAGACAAACCTTGCTGTCAGGGATTATCTTCTTGCAACTTGACTCGCCCACAAATCCAGTAAGTCAAGTTTTCACAAGGAAATAGAAATTAGTTAAATAAATGCACTGAATTCAATAAATCCAATTCCCTATTCAGGAGAATTCTTTACTCAGTGAACGGTGAGAATGTGGAACTCACTACCACAAGGAGTGGGAGAGGTGAATATCATAGATGCATTTACGAGAAAGCTAGATAAGTACATTTTTAAAAATGTATTGGTGCATAGGATGTGAGCGTCGCTGGCAAGGCCAGCATTGCTCTTGAGAAGGTGGTGGTGAGCCACCTGAGACAACTGAGTGACTTCCTGGGACATTTCAGAGGCAGTTAAGAGTCAACCACATTGCTGTGGGTCTAGAGTCACATATAGAAACATAGAAAGTAGGTGCAGGAGTAGGCCATTCGGCCCTTCGAGCCTGCACCACCATTCAATATGATCATGGCTGATCATGCAACTTTCGTACCCCTTTCCTGCTTTCTCTCCATACCCCGTGATCCCTTTAGCCGTAAGGGCCACATCTAACTCCCTCTTGAATATATCTAACGAACCCGCCTCAACAACTTTCTGTGGTAGAGAATTCCACAGGTTCACCACTCTCTGGGTGAAGAAGTTTCTCCTCATCTCGGTCCTAAATGGTTTACCTCTTATCCTTAGACTGTAACCCCTGGTTCTGGACTTCCCCAACATCGGGAACATTCTTCCTGCATCTAACCTGTCCAATCCTGTCAGAATTTTATATGTTTCTATGAGATCCCCTCTCATTCTTCTAAATTCCAGTGAATACAGGCCCAGTCGATCCAGTCTTTCTTCATATGTCAGTCCTGCCACCCCGGGAATCAGTCTGGTGAACCTTCACTGCACTCCCTCAATAGCAAGAATGTCCTTCCTCAGATTAGGAGACCAAAACTGTACACAATATTCCAGGTGTGGCCTCACCAAGGCCCTGTACAACTGCAGTAAGACCTCCCTGCTCCTATACTCATCCTCTTGCTAGGAAGGCCAACATACCATTTGCCTTCTTCACCACCTGCTGTAGCTGCATGCCAACTTTCAATGACTGATGTACCATGACACCCAGGTCTCGTTGCACCTCCCCTTTTCCTAATCTGTCACCATTCAGTCGGCCAGACTGGGTAAGGACGGCAGATTTCCTTTCCTAACGGATATTAGTGAACCAGATGGGTTTTTACAACAATCTGGTAGTTTCATGGTCACCATTACTGATACTAGCTTTCTATTCCAGACTTATTTAATTAACTGAATTTAAATTCCCCAGCTGCCGTGGTGGGATTTAAACTCGTGTCCCCTGATCATTAGTCCAGGCCTCTGGATTACTAGTCCAGTAACATGACCACTATGCCAGCTTACCCGAATGAGGGAGAAAGGAATAGAAGAATATGTCGATAAGGTGAGATGAAGTAAATAAAATGGGTGGAGGCTCATATGACACAAACACCGGGCATAGACCTCTTGGGCCCAATGGTCTATTTCTGTGCTGAAAAATTCCATGTAGTTCCATGAATTGGTAGAATGACTTGTGTTCATAGCAAAACTGTTCCTTAATCAAAACGTACCAGATGACAAATACACATACTAGTTGCAGTAGGCATAGAAACATAGAAAATAGGTGGAGTAGGCCATTCGGCCCTTCTAGCCTGCACCGCCATTCAATGAGTTCATGGCTGAATAGTAGATGCCACATTTTCCAAAGAAAATTCAACATGGCAGCTATCATTGTGTACTACCACTTAATAGATTTATATGCATTAACAACAAAATAAGCAGAGTATAATTATATGATTTACTTGGCATTTATTGCACAATATTTCTGTGAAGCGCCTTGGGACGTTTCACTATGTTAAAGGCGCTATATAAATACAAGATGTTGTTGTTGGCACTTATAAAATACAATTAATTTAACAGTATTTTGATTGGCTATTAAAAAGTAATGCCTTTTGTGAAATTATTTATACCAATCTAGGATTACTTGCTTTAAAAAAAAATGGCACTCTATTGAACCAAAACATCTTCTGGAATCTATCAGGGAAACATTAAGCCCTCCTATCGTCCATTAATTATGAACAGGGATTACATTTTTCTATTACAATACTTAAAATATCCAGACTGTCATAACACCGGCTTCTATTTTAAGTTGGAGACAACCCAAGCATGTGGCTTTTATCCAGACCTTAAATTCCAACATTTTTGGCATCAACCCACGGTGTTTATCATATCCATCAGGGTACAGTTTATTTTGGAAGAACAAGTGTACATAAGATAGCCTGCAAAAGCACAATGGTAGCTTACATTCTGTTCAAGTGACAGAAAATGGGAACTGAGCAGTCCAGTGGGCACAGTAACTGCACATTTCCACCCGGTGACCAGCGATCAGTTGTTGCCTGAATACCCTTAAAGCAAAATCAGTAAACATTCCAAAAGGGAGCTGATTGAGACTGGAGTTTGGCTATTCTAAACCGAGCTCCCAGTTGGTGTGGGTCAGTAATACAGAGCTAACTGTAATTCTGTAATAAAGCGCATGTTGCAGTTAAAGGCACCCAAAGGATGGGCGTAAGGGGTGGTTCTTTGAGGTCAAGGTTAAGAAAAAAGATTTATATAGCACCTTTCACGACCACAGAACGTCTTGAGGCACTTTACCACCAATTAAATTGGAGAGCAGTCACTGTTGTAATGTGGGAAACGCAGCTGCCAATTTGCGCACAACTCCCCTGCTTTTCTTCAAAATAGTGCCACAGGACCTTTTACATCCACCTGAGGAGGCTCGGTTTAACGTCTCATCTGAAAGACAGCACCTCCGACAGTGCAGCACTCCCTCAGTACTGCACTGGAGTGTCAGCCTAGATTTGTGTGTTCAAGTCCCTGGAGTGGGACTTGAACCCACAACCTTCTCACTCAGAGGCGAGTGTGCTACCCACTGAGCCACAGCTGACACAGCCCATAATCATGTTTTACCTGACCTGAGAGTGCCAGGTGCAGACATGGCTGCCAGAAGTAGTAATACCAAACCCGTTCACCAACAAGCAAAAAAAAAAACCAAAACAAACATGTATTTTCCCCCAATCTAATGTTCTCCCCTCCTCGCTGATTGCTGTTAACCATAGGGGCATTAAAGCCATGCCCAAACTTGTCCTCACTCGACATTGACAGCAGCCAGTGGGAATCCTGACTGACATGACCCCCCCTCATCATGGGAACGGAGTCCAGCTATGGAGCCAATTCAATCTGAGACCAACAAGTAGCATAGACTGGACGTCAGCCTGGGACCTCACTCGTCCAGCTACGTCAGTGAGCAGCAAAGCAAGTACACACAATCTGCCTTTTTCATTTTTGCTGAAGAATTCATAAAAGTGTGTAACTTTCTTGAGCCTTCATCAGAATTGTACCTCTGTAACTGGATAGTGACACACTATTACCCAGAATAGCTGTGATGGAAGCAGGGCTCTGGCTCATTTCAAACTACAGTATAATGTTTCTATTTTAGCTTTTCATATTTAACTTCTAGCTAGGCCAAGCATTGTGAATTTAAACTGGAACTGTGGTCTATTTCTGGAAGGGATTTTTTGGTGTCTCTTTGCTGTGGAGCCCTGAGTTTAAACAATACAGAATAGGTCCAGCAACACTGCTACCTCAGAGAGGTGACTTGCCTTAGTTTTTTTTATTGCCTATAAACAAGATATAATCCTGTCTAAGTTGTCTGTATATCACCTCGGAGTTTTGAAATGATGTACAAAAAGATTGGGCCCAAGAAAGGAAATTGAGCTCATGGTCTAAGATGCCACCATCATTTAAGAACATTATAACAGGAATCGGCCATTCAGCCCCTCCAGCCTGTTCCACCATTAGTTAGATCATGGCTGATCTGTATCTCAACTCCATTTCCCTGCCTTGGTTCTGTAACTCTTAATATCCCTGCCCAACAAAAGTCTGTCAATCTCAGTCTTGAAATTTTCAATTGACTCCTAATCTCAACAGCTTTTTGGAGGAATAGAGTTCCAGATTTCCACTAACTTTTGAGTGAAGAAGTGCTTCATGACATCATCCTGAACGGCTTAGTTCTAATTTTAAAGTTATGCCCTCTTGTTCGGAGATCCCCCCACCACAGAAAATAGTTTTTCTCTCTCTACTCTATCAACGTCTCAAATATCTCAATTAGATCACCCTTATCTTCTATACTCAAGGGAGTTACGGCACTTTAAGTGCACATCCAAGTATATATTTTAAATGTGGTGAGGGTTTCTGCCTCAACCACCCTTTCAGACAGTGAGTTCCAGACCCCCACCACCCTCTGGGTGAAGACATTTCCCCTCATATCCCCTCTATACCTCCCCCCAATTACTTTATATCTATACCCCCTGGTTGTTGACACCTCTGCCTAGGGAAACAGATCCATCCTATCCATTCTATCCAGGCCTCTCAATTTTATACACCTCAATCAGGTCTCCCCTCAGCCTCCTCTGTTCCAGAGAAAACACACCCAGCATCTCCAATATTTCCTCATAGCCAAAATTCTCCAGTCCAGGCAACATTCTTGTAAATCTCCTCTGCACCCTTTCCAGTGCAATCACATCTTTCCTGTAATGTGGTGACCAGAACTGCACACAATACTCCAGCTGCGGCCTAACCAGTGTTTTATACAGTTCAAGCAGAACCTCCTTGCTCTTGTATTCCATGCCTCGACTAATAAAGGCAAGTATTGCACATGTCTTCTTAACCACCTTATCTACCCGGCCTGCTACATTCAGAGATCTGTGGACCTGCACTCCAAGGTCCCTTTGTTCCTCTACACTTTTCAGTGTCGTACCATTTAATGTGTATTCCCTTGCCTTGTTAGACCTCCCCAAATGTATTGCCTCATACGTATCCGGATTGAATTCCATTTTCCACTGTTCTGCCCACCTGACCAGTACATTGATATCTTCCTGCAGTCTACAGATTTCTTCTTCATTATCAACCACACAGCCTATTTTAGTGTCATTTGCAAACGTCTTAATCATACCCGCAACATTCAAGTCCAAGTCATCGATATATACCACAAAAAGCAATGTCCCTTTGCATCTTTCTGCTCCCATCTACACTATTTACTGTGCCACCTAACTTGGTGTCATCAGCAAACTTGGATATCTGGCTCTCCATTCCTTTATCTAAGTAGTTTAGAAATATAGTATTAAGCTGAGGGCCCAGTATAGAATCCTGGGGGACATCACTAGCCACATCCGGCCAATTGGAGTAGGTATCCATTATCCCTACTCTCTGTCCCCACCTCCGAACCAATTCCTTACGCATGTCAATAGGTTGCCTCTAACTCCATGCGCTCTCATTTTTGTTAAACAGTCTCTTATGTGGAACCTTATTGACTGCCTTCTGGAGGTCCACATAAATCCATTGACACTCCCTTATCTGCCACGTTAGTTACCTCCTCAAAAAATCCAACTAGTTTTGTTAGACATGATTCACCTTTTATCCATGCTGGATCTCGCTGATCAGTTCATGTTTGCTCATGTGCTCAGTTACTCTGTCCCTAATGATAGATTCCCCACAACAGATGCTATTATACCTATAATATGCCTATAATTTCCTAACTTATCTCTTTTGCCCTTCTTAAATAGTCCATGCTGAACTATTGGGTATTGTAGTGTGGTGGTTGTGTTACCGGACTAATCATCCCAACATGGCACTTTGAGAATTGAATTCAGTTTAAAACACTGGAAATAAAAAGCTGGTATCGTGAAAAAAAAAGACCATGACCATGCGAAAACCTTTGTTACTCATGTCCTTTATGGAAGGAAATCCGGTCTGGTTTATATATGACTGCAGTCCCACACCAATGTGATTGACTCTGAAGTGGCCTAGCAAGCCAGACTGTATAGGGTAACTAGGGAGGACAATAAATGCCGACCTTGTCCACATCCTGAGAATGAATTTTTTTTTAAAAACCAAAAATGTTTGTTTCAGACCTGTCTCAGTAAACATGTCTCCAGACAGCAATGGGGCTTCCCCCATCCTCACCACCATCCACTTGGACAATAGAAATAATGATTACCAGACTGAGAAACAGCAGCTTCTTCAAAGGAACCAGCAGCGTGTAAAATGGCCTCTTTTCATCTGGCTTGAGTGTTAGCCATATGTTTAGAGGTCTCTTAGTCTAGGATATATTCTGCCAGCTTTTGACAATTTCTCCGCTTCAACTTTAGTTGTGGCTAAGGAGTACGGAACTGTGCAGAGTGAGCCAGACCATAAACCGCTTCTATAAACAAATGGGAAGTCTTGCTGTTTATTGGATTGTGTGAAGAACATGCTCTGGAGAAGATAACTTGAAATTCTTGTAGACTGCATCAAATCTTGGGATTTAAAAAAATCATCATCATCATCATCATCATAGGCAGGTCCCTCGGAATCAAGGAAGACTTACTTCCACTCTTAAAATGAGTCCTTAGGTGGCTGAACAGTCCAATACAAGAACCACAGTTCCTGTCACAGGTGGGACCGGCAGTCGTTGAGGGAAGGAGTGGGTGGGACTGGTTTGCCGCACGCTCTTTCCGCTGCCTGCACTTGATTTTGATTTCTGCATGCTCTCGGCGATGAGACTCGAGGTGCTCAGCGCCCTCCCGGATGCACTTTCTCCACCTAGGGCAGTCTATGGCCAGGGACTCCCAGGTGTCAGTGGGGATGTTGCACTTTATCAGAGAGGCTCTGAGGGTATCCTTGTAACGGTTCCTCTGCCCATCTTTGGCTCGTTTGCCGTGAAGGAGTTTCGAGTTGAGCTTTGCCTTCTGACCTTTCACTTCTGGTAGACTTCTGGTCTTTTACTGCTTTTGTTTGTTTCTTGTCAAAGCTTAATTCTAACATTACAGGTGGAAATTATCTCTAGGAGGTAATGGGTGGACCCCATTATCTCAAACTAATGGGTATGAAAGAAAAACTATTCTGTTAATGACCTGGTCCTCCAGCTAATTCAGTGAATCCACATTCTGAACAACATGCGCATTGCGGGGTCTGAACCCCTTGTGGACTGAATTTAAGTTCACCAGCAACATAATTTAAATTAACCCCAAATCTCTTCTAAGCCAAATGGGCAAACATTTCAATGTGTCAATGTATTTTTGATGGTAATGTACCAAAAACTTACAAATGTTTATGCTAAAGAATATTATAAAAACATAAAGTATAGAGTCAGAAAAGACTATTTGACCCATCAAGCCTGCTCCAGCCACACTCCGCCATAGAAACATAGAAAATAGGTGCAGGAGCAGGGCATTTGGCCCTTCGAGCCTGCACCACCATTCAACATGATCATGGCTGATCATGCAACTTTAGTACCCCACTCCTGCCTTCTCCCAATACCCCCTGATCCCTTTAGCCGTAAGGGCCACATCTAACTCCCTTTTGAATATATCTAACAAATTGGCCTCAACAATTTTCTGTGGAAGAGAATTCCACAGGCTCACAATTCTCTGAGTGAAGAAGTTTCTCCTCATCTCGGTCCTAAATGGCTTACCCCTTATCTTTACACTTTGACCCCTGGTTCTGAACTTCCCCAACATCGGAAACATTCTTCCTGCATCTAACCTGTTCAGTCCCATTAGAATTTTATATGTTTCTATGAGATCCCCTCTCATTCTTCTAAATTCCAGTGAAAATAAGCCTAGTCGATCCAGTCTTTCTTCATATGTTAGTCCTGCCATCTCGTGAATCAGTCTGCTGAACCTTCGCTGCACTCCCTCAATAGCAAGAATGTCCTTACTCAGATTAGGAGACCAGAACTGCACACATCACTTGTTCCCCAACTTTAAGGGGTGATGAGTTCCTTCACCAATCTTTGGCTGGGGAGAAAACAAATCGATCTGTGTATTGTACAAGGTGTAGAATAACTTGTTCCAAGAAGTACTATGTACTTAGCCTTGCTGCTGTCAGCCTCAGAACGACTGGAAACTTTCAGTCAATGGTGAGTAATCACACTCAAATCTTTCTACTTTTCCAGCTTTGCCAGCGGACACCCATCCATTGTCTGAGCTTCATGTTTCCTGTTCCAATGTGCATTACCTCACATTTATCCACAGGAACGTCCACCTACCATTTCTTAGCCCATCCGCTTAAGTTGTTCTGATCTCATTGTATGCTAGCAACCTTCAGAAAACACTGGTCAGTTACCCACATAGGGTGAAAGGGTTACTATTTTCCTAACCTAACTTTAACAAAATAGGCCATTTGTTCTCACTTTGGTGGAGTACATTAGCAAATAGTGTTATCTGTTTGATAGCTTGTTGAAGGAATAACCTTGCAGCCCACTGACCTCAATTAGCAAGTGAACCTTTATATAAAAATAATTGCAAAGCCATCATCTTTACAGAGCTACTCAAAATATTTTAGTTGGATAAATCATCAGGTCAGGGAAATACTTGTTGAAAACTTGGTTGCATGAACTTTTTAAACTGAGATACATTTTCCGATTATTACTAGTTTAACATTAGCCAAAAACACATGAAAAAGAAAGATTTACATTTATATAGCGCCTTTCATGACCTCAGGACGTTCCAAAGCACTTTACAGCCAATGAAGTACTTTAACTGTACATATATGTACTGTAATACAGATGCTGCACACATACACGTGAAAGTGTACGGTGGCATTTATATATTAAAAAAAATACTGAAACTCCACACTGAATCAAACTAAATGTGACATGAGGAAAATAATTCCTTTTTATTGAAGAATTATAATTTTACCCCATTTAAGTTTCATTTTGTATTGCTTTTTAGTGCCACAAATCAACAAAATACTGGGGCGGAAAAAAAGAAAAAGAGCCCCTGTACTTGTGGGCATCTGTTGGCTGTTGCTGGGTCTCGACTGACCCTGAACACGAAATACACTTCGGACTTATGTTGCCACCTGCACTTTGCGCTGCACGGCCTGGCACTCTGTTCAAGGTGAAGCTGGTAAGGAAGGATATAGGACTGCAGAGGACCGGAAACACCATTACTATCCCAGTATGACAAACACTACTGCACTATATCCTTTTCTTTATTTTATATACAGTGGTGGAGGTGCAGCGAATGTTTGCGGCGAGAGATCGCGGCGGGGGTGCGGCAAATGAGGGTACGGGGCCCAGAAGAGCCGAGGGCCCAGGGGCAGCACGGACCTGCCCACACTGCGATATGTGCGCGCACTGGGTCCGTGCAGCAGAGCTGGTCTCCAGTCATCCTGGTTAATCCCTTGCCACTGGATAAAGGCCTAGCTCTGTCAAGACCGTGTGGTGGCTGATGTGCAACGGTCACCACACGTTAAAACAATCCACACACAGGCATCTTCCACCCCCTCAATTGGAGTTCAGGACCTGGAACATAGGGTCCTTCATTGAAACATCTGTGAACTCATGGGGAAGCAAGTCATCCTCGTTCGAGGGGCCGCCTCTGATGATACAGTGTCAGCTGTGGCTCAGTGGGTAGCACACTCACCTCGGAGACAGAAGGTTGTGGGTTCAAGTCCCACTCCAGGAACTTGAGCACATTTTTAAAAAAAAATCTAGGCTGACGCTCCGGTGCAGTGCTGAGGGAGCGCTGCACTGTCGGAATTGCCGTCTTTCAGATGAGACGTTAAACCGAGGTCCCGTCTGCCCTCTCAAGTGGATGTAAAAGATCCCTTGGCACTATTTCGAAGAGGAGCAGGGGAGTTATCCCCGGTGTTTTGGCCAAAATTTATCCTTGAATCAACATAACAAAAACAGATTATCTGGTCATTATCACATTGCTGTTTGTGGGAGCTTGCTGTGCGCAAATTAGCTGCCGCGTTTCCTACATTACAACAGAGACTACACTCTAAAAGTACTTTATTGGCTGTAAAGTGCTATGAGACGCTCAGTGGTCATGAAAGGCGCTATATAAATTCAAGTCTTTCTTTATCTCTCAGTCAATGCTTTCAGCAAAAATACACAACTCCTTCTTGAGTTGTACCATTTTTAAGGCCACTGATTCGTTCAGTGATGAATAAAACTTCCTTAAGTTTTTAAAAGTATGACTTAATACTGCATGTGTACGATAGATAGAAATACGATCGGCTGGTCTTGTTTTCAATACAGATATTTTACAAATAAAAGACAGACTTGCATTTATATAGCGCCTTTCATGACCACCGGATGTCGCAAAGTACTTTACAACTTGTAGTCACTGTTGTAATGTGGGAAATGCGGCAGTCAATTTGCGCACAGCAAGCTCCCACAACCAGCACTGTGATAATGACTAGATAACCTGCCTTTCTGTGATGGAGATTGAGGGATAAATATTGGCTAGGACACCAGGGATAACTCCCCTGCTCTTCTTCGCAATAGTGCCATGGGATCTTTTACATCCACCCAAGAGAGCAAAGGGGGCCTAGGTTTAACGTCTCATCCAAAAACAGCACCTCCGACAGTGCAGCACTCCCTCAGCACTGCAGTGAGAGTGTCAGCCTAGATTTTCAATCCCCTGGGAGGACAGACGCACCGTTAGCGTCCTCAACCAGGCCAATATCCCCAGCATTGAAGCACTGACCACACTCGATCAGCTCCGTTTCGCAGGCCACATTGTTCGCATGTCAGACACGAGACTCCCAAAGCAAGCGCTCTACTTGGAACTCCTTCATGGCAAACGAGTCAAAGGTGACAGCGGAAACTTCACAAGGACACCCTCAAAGCCTCCCTGATAAAGTGCAACAACCCCACTGACACCTGGGAGTCCCTGGCCAAAGACCACCCTAAGTGGAGGAAGTGCATCCGGGAGGGTGATGAGCTCCTCGAGTCTCGTCGCCGAGAGCATGCAGAAACCAGGCGCAGGCAGCGGAAAGAGTATGCGGAAAACC